>NW_026575419.1:0-49398 GCF_028641065.1 Leucoraja erinaceus
GGAAACCTGAACGGAGAGACTCTGAATATGTTGCGCCCCACCCAAGGTTTCCGTGTGGTTTCCCGTAGGTCGCAGGTGGTTGCCGGAGGTTGAAGGTATGGAAGCAGGTCGGTGATACTGCAAGAACCTCTGGAACCGCAGAAACCGGGGGTGGGGCGTCAAAGACTCCAGACTTTCCGTTCAGGTTGTCCTAAGTGGGGACAGGGGCATAATCGATGGCCAGGCGTAGTCCTCGGTTGGGGCCGGTTTGGCCTGTTTCCACCGGTGTATAGTCTCTAAACTAAACGTTTGGACCGGGTAAGCGTGGGCGTAATGGTCCCGATGAGGCCGTGTTTTCCCGCGCTGCACCTCAGAACATAGCTGAACTAAACAAACCAAAGCTGAATAGGGGTGCAAATTAAGCTTAAAATGAGATGTTGCGCCAAGGCTCGTTGTCTGAACTACGGAAAGAAGGTGGGTGCAGGCTTGGGTATTTATATCCTTCGGGCACACAATACTAATGACGGGTGATCTTATACAGGTGAACAAAATCAATGAGAGGAATAAGATCGATTAGAGCCTCCTTCTCAGAGTAGAGAATCCAGAGCTATGGAACTTGGCTTAAAGCGTGAGAGGGGCAGAGATGGAATATTGCAACAGTTCCACACCGAGGGTGATGTATGTATGGAACTAACATGGTCATGTGGCTGTCCGATCAGGTCGTTGTGGCAGCGTAAATAGCCCATGTCCCAGCGGCCACCTGGACAAGGTAACATGGATAGGGGCATAGTTTAGAATGATATGGACCAACTGGCTGCAGGTGGAATTAGTTTGCAGATGGGTCATGTTGTTTCGCTGTGCCAAGTTGGTAGAAGGGCGTGTTTTTTGTGACTCTAGGACAGGGAGTTTTATCTGTCGCGATCCAGGGGAAAATTAGGGTACAGAGGGATAACATGTGGCCTGGGAATCGTATGGAGGGCGACTAATGTCCTTTATTGCACCCTGAATAACGATATCTCTCTTTGTTCTCCCTCCCCTCCCTCCTCTCTACCCCCCCCCTACTCCCCTTCCCTCCCCTCTCTCCCTTTTTCCTCTCTCTCTTTCCCCCTGCCTATTTCATTTTTCTCTGTTTCCCTCCGCCCAACCCCACCCTCTCTGTACCTCTCTACTCCCCTCTCCCCGCTCTCCCTCTCTCCCTCTCTCCCTCTCCTCCCCCCTCTCTCCCTTCTCTCCCCCTCTCCCTCTCTCCCTCTCTCCTTTCTCCCCCTCTCTCTCTCACACACACACCTATCTCCCTCTCTCTCCTCTCCTTTCTCTCATGTCATTCGATTTCTCTCATTGTCTCTCTCCCTCCCACCATGCCTCGCATCTCTGGTGCCTCTCCCTCTCTCTCTTACCCTTCCTCCCCACAGTCAAAGCGGGGGAACCCTGGTGGTCCTCGACCCCGCCCACGGGGGGCTCGCCCTCCCGTCTCCTTCCCTTGTCCCCAAAGGGTGGTATCTCCCTGGAGCGCCCTCATCGTGCTACCTGAACATTCCATTCACAATGGCCTCCTCGTCTTTGACGACACGGTGCTGACAAGCCTCGAGATCTTTGGGGAGCAGCCAATCACGAAAGAGAAGAACCAGGGGATGAAAGTCTACCCTGGAGTGCGCTGCCGCCATGATATGGAGAAAGCCCATGCCTACAACAGTAAGCAACATCATTTTCAGAAGCCAAGAACAAATTCGCGATAGTCCGTCTCGGTGAGAAAGTCCACTATGGAAACTATATCGTGCCCATCGCTGTCCCTCACGAGGATCTGGTATCTACTGGAGCTTCTGGGATAGCCGCTGGCTGGGATGTAGGTCACCACGACAAACCTGGGGATCATGTCTACCTCACGGTCCAATCAGTTGAGGTTAAGGAGGCTCGTTATGACGTGCAGGAAGGAGAACTACCCCCAGAACGAGCCAGATTTCACGGGACTCTTCTGCACTAAAGCGCGCGACTCCTCCATCAGGCTCGAGGACCATGACGACGGCTTGGCCTTAGAGATTCGGGTCAACGGAACATGCTATGCTGCAGGTCTCCTCTCGACGTCCAAAGCTTGCGAAGGAGACCTGGAGGTCTTTCTGGACCTTTTCAACTATGTACCGTTGTATACAGAGTTGCAGAAGTTGCATTGAAGTTAGGTTTGGGTTCGTTTGGGTTGGGTTATCTTGGCTTGGGTTGTCTTGGTTTGGCTTGGCTTGGCTTGGCACACGGAGCGATGGGTAGATAGAGTCATCGAGTCACACCCCGCGGAAATAGGCCTTTCCACCCAACATGCCCACACCAGCTAAGATATCCCATCTACGCTAGTCCCACCCGCACACGTTTGGTCTGTATATCCCTATCAATCTGCCCAAGTCCCACTTACCTACGTTCATGAGTTTGTAACTTCTCGGAGCAGAATTAGGCCATTCTGCCACTCAATTCTTCTCCTCGTTTCCATCATGGCGGATTTGTCTTTTCGTCTGCACCCATTCTCCACCCTTCTCCCCGCCACCCGTACTTATCAACAATCGATATATCTTTGCAATAAACATCTACATTTACTTGGCCTCCACCGACGTCTGATGTAGGGAGGGAGTCGAGGAGAGATCGAAGGAGGGCGAGTGAACAATGAGAGGTGGAAGGGGGAGGGATGGGGTTGAAGGGAGGGAACGGAAATACCAAAATCCTTGTCAATCCCCCAACCCATTCCCAAACACTTAATAAAAGTAGATGAGAGTTTATTTCCATGTGTGTCCTTGTGTCTGTTTCTTGTTCCCGATGGGAATGTGTGACTGGACGGTGCGGATGACGTTTCACTCTTAGCGCGCATGTGCGTATCTAACAACCGGGAAAGTGTGTGTGTGTGACGGGACGGTGCGGATGACGTTTCACTCTTAGCGCGCATGTGCGTATCTAACACCCGGGAAAGTGTGTGTGTGACGGGACGGTGCGGATGACGTTTCAATCTTAGTGCGCATGTGCGTAGATGTGAGTGGACGAGACAGTGGAATGATGTAGAACTAGTGTGAACGGGTCAGCGTGTACTCGGTGGGCCGAAGGGTCTGTTTTTCGCACTACATCTATAAAGCCATACAAAAAAAAAACTAAAACATTAGTGGGTAGGCCGTACTCAGAGTATTTGTGTTCTGGTTTGGTCGCCCTACTGTAGGAGGATGGCGTTGAGCGCGAAAAAGGTACAGGACTCGAGTAGCGTGAGATATAGGGAGAGTTTGTGCAGGCTAGGACTCACTTGTTTTTCCTTGCAGAGCAGGAGGATGGGGATGGTCTTATACAGGTGTGCACAATCAGGAGGGAGCATAGATAAGGTGAGTAGAGTATATTACCCCCCCCGTAGGGCAGGCGAATAAACAAGCAGGAGCATAGGATTCAGGTGAGGGGGCAACAGATATTATCGGAACCTGGTGGACAATTTTTCCACACATAGCCTGGTGGGTGGATTGAACAAGCTGTAGTAGAGGCAGAACTGCCACAATATTTAAGAAACTCTTGGTGTGACATGGAGTGTGTCAGAGAAAGATAGATAGAAGGGGCGAAGAAAAGGGATAGCTATATAGATAGAAAGAGAGCGGAATAGGGAAGGGAGAGGAGGGTTGATCGAGAGATAGAGATATAAGAGAGAGAGAGAGAGAGAGAGAGAGAGCGAGAGAGAGAGAGAGAGAGAGAGAGAGAGAGAGAGAGAGAGAGAGAGAGAGAGAGAGAGAGAGAGAGCGAGAGCGATAGCGCGAGAGGGGGGGGGGTTGGTGGAGAAGGAGGGTGATAGGAGCGAGAGACAGAGTAAACAAAGAGTGACGGAGAGCGATAGATAGGTGGAGAGAGTAAGAGACCCGATAAGAAGAAATAGAGAGAGGGGAGGAGGAGAGAGAGAGAGAGAGAGAGAGAGAGAAGAGAGAGAGACAAGAGAGAGAAGGTGAGTAGACCTTGGAGAAGAGAGATAGAGAGAGAGAGAGAGAGAGAGAGAGAGAGAGAGAGAGAGAGAGAGAGAGAGAGAGAGAGAGAGAGAGAGAGAGAGAGAGAGAGAGAGAGAGAGAGAGAGAGAGAGAGAGAGAGAGAGAGAGAGAGAGAGAGAGAGAGAGAGGGAGAGAGCGAGAGAGGGAGCGAGAGAGAGAGAAAGAGAGAGAGGAGAGGAGCAAGAGGGGGGGGAGAGGAGAAGAGAGGGGAGGGAGGGAGAGAGGGAAGAGGAGAGGAAGTAGCAGAGGAAAGAGGAGAGGGGGGGCGGAGGGGAGTGGAGTGGAGAGGCGAGAGGAGGGGTGAGGGCGGGAGAGGAAGAGGTGGCCGCTGAGAAGAGGAGTGATAGAGAGGAGAGCAAGCATGGAGGTGGAGCGGAGTAAGAGACCGAGATGAATAGAGAAGAGAGAGAGAGGGAAAGAGAGAGGGAGAGGGAGGGAGAGAGAGAGGAGAGAGAGGTGAGAGAGAGGAGGGAGAGGAGCCGGAGATACGAGAGAGAGACCGAGAGAGAGCGGAAAAAAGGGGAGAGAGCGTGATAGAGCGGTGGCGCGTAATAGATTAGAGAGAGAGAGAAAGAGATAGAGGGGAGGGCAGATCGGGCAGAAGCAGAGAGGAGAGAGAGAGACGAGAGAGAGAGATAGCGCGAGAGCTCGGAGATAACGCCGATGGTTTTATGAGGGTTGGTGGTTCGTGCTACGGAGTGGAGCGATATCTCGGATGTTTTCTCTATCAGACGAGGTATATTATATCGATCTAGCAAGGATCGATAGCGAGGAGAGTATCGACTCTCGATAGCCAGTAGTCTCTAGCCTAGAAGTCGATAGCTCATATTAAAGAGAGAGAGCTGAGCGATCTAGAGGAGAGAAGAGATTACGAGAACGATAATAGCGCGCGCGCTCTAGATATGACGAGATCGAGCTGAGCGAGATAGAGAGAGAGGAGCGGAGATAGCGCAGAAGAAGAGCGAGTAGGCCGGGAGCGTAGTTGGGGGTGGTTCTCACCTGGGAGAGCCCGACTAAGGGTGGGTCGGTGTGTCACCGTTCACGGTGTGTATGTTCAGTTCCGAGAAACAGCGCAGAAATAGGCCCTACGGCATCCCTGCACACTAACACTATTCTGCACATACTAGGGAGAATTTACAATGTTACCGAAACCAATTAATCTACAAACGCGCCCTTATTTGGAGTGAGGGGGGGGGGGGGGGGGGGGGGGGGGGGGGGGGACCGGAGCACCCTGAAAGAACCCACGCGGCTCACGATTAGAACGTGCAAACTCCAACTGACAGCACCCAAATGCAGGATAAAACCGGGTCTCTGGTGGGGAGGGTGGGATACGGATGCGTTTATTCTTAGCGGCCGTGTCTACACAGCGTTTCATGTAAAATAGTACGGTGGAAGAATATATGTCAACGTACTCACCCTCAAACAAATCCCTGTCAGTTCGGTTAATTCCCAGAAGTTCCCTCGGGCCACACGTGAATGTGTATAGCATCTGGTTTGTCCGTATTGATAAGTGGTCAATAAGGAGATGTGGTCAGATTGGCCCAGATCGGGGCGAGGTGATCCTTTGTACCCATGTCTTATGCTGCTATAAACATAACCATATAACAATACAACAATTACAGCACCGAAACAGGCCACCTCGGCCCTTCAAATCCGTGCGAACACTTATTTCCCCCTCGTCCCATCTACATGCAATCAGACCATAACCCTCCATTCCTTTCCCGTCCATATACCTATCCAATTTATTTTTAAATGATAAAATCGATCATGCCTCCACCACGTCCACTGGAAGCTCATGCCACACAGCTACCATTCTCTGAGTAAAGAAGTTTGCCCTCATGTTACCCCTAAACTTCTGTCCCTTAATTCTCAAATCATGTCCTCTAGTTTGAATCTTCCCTACTCTCAATGGAAAAAGCTTATCCATGTCAATTTCGTCTATCCCTCTCATCATTTTAAAGACCTTTATCAAGTCCCCCCTTAACTTTCTGCGCTCCAAAGAATAAAGACCTAACTTGTACAAACTTTCTCTGTAACTTAGTTGCTGAAACCGAGGCAACATTCTGGGTTTCAGCTGCAGGGTTATCCACTTTGGTTGCAAAAACAGGAAGTAGACTATTATCTAAATGGTGACCGATTAGGAAAAGGGGAGATGCAACGAGACCTGGGTGGCATGGTACACCAGTCATTAAAAGTAGGCATGCAGGTGCAGCAGGCAGTGAAGAAAGCGAATGGTATGTTAGCATTCACATCAAAAGGATTTGAGTATGGGAGCAGGGAGGTTCTACTGCAGTTGTACAGGGTCTTGGTGAGACCACACCTGGAGTATTGTGTATAGTTTTGGTCTCCAAATCTGAGGAAAGACATTCTTGCCATTGATGGAGTACAGAGAAGGTTCACCAGACTGATTCCTGGGATGTCAGGACTTTCATATGAAGAAAGACTGAATAGACTCGGCTTGTACTCGCTAGAATTTAGGAGATTGAGCGGGGATCTTATAGAAACTTACAAAATTCTTAAGGGGTTGGACAGGCTAGATGCAGGAAGATTGTTCCCGATGTTGGGGAAGTGCAGGACAAGGGTTCACAGTTTAAGGATAATGGGGAAATCCTTTAGGACCGAATGAGAAAAACATTTTTTACTCAGAGAGTGGTCAATCTCTGGTAGTCACCGCCACAGAAGGTAGTTGAGGCCAGTTAATTGGCTATATTTAAGAGGGAGTTAGATGTGGCCCTTGTGGCTAAAGGGATCAGGGGGTATGGAGAGAAGGCAGGTACAGGGTACTGAGTTGGATGATCAGACATGATCATATTGAATATGATCATGGCTGATCATCCAACTCAGTATCCATTACCTGCTTTCTCTCCATATCCCTTTAGCCACAAGGGCCACATCTAACTCACTCTTAAATATAGCAAATTAACTGGGCTCAACTACATTCTGTGGCAGAGAATTCCAGAGATTCACCACTGTGTAGAAAAATGTTTTTCTCATCTCAGTCCTAAAATATTTCCCCTTTATCCTTAAACTGTGACCCCTTGTTCTGGACTTCCCCAACATCGGGAACAATCTTCCTGCATCTAGCCTGTCCAACCTCTTACGAATTTTGTACGTTTCTATAAGATCCCTCCCTCAATCTTCCAAATTCTAGCGAATACAAGCCGAGTCTATTCAGTCTGTCTTCATATGAAAGTCCTGACATCCCAGGAATCAGTCTGGTGAACTTTCTCTGTACTCCTTCTATGGCAAGAATGTTCTTCGTCAGATTAGGAGACCAAAACTGTACGCAATACTCCAGGTGTGGTCTCACCAAGACCCTGTACAACTGCAGTAGAACCTCCCTGCTCCTATACTCAAATCCTTTTGCTATGAATGGTAACATACCATTCGCTTTCTTCAATGCCTGCTGCACCTGCGTGCCTACTTTCAATGACTTGTGTACCCTGACACCCATGTCTCGTTGCATCTCCCATTACCTTACATTTATCCACATTATACTGCATCTGCCATGCATTTGCCCATTCAACGAGCCTATCCACGTCATATTGCAGCCTCCTAGCATCCTCCTCACAGCTAACACTGCCCCCAGTTTCGTGTCATCCGCAAACTTGGAAATGTTGCATTCAAGTCCCTAGTCCAAATCATTAAAATATATTGTAAAGAGCTGGGGTCCCAGCACTGAGCCTTGATGTACCACACTAGTCACTGCCTGCCATTCTGAAAAGGACCCGTTAACTCCTACTCTTTGCTTCCTGTTTGCCAGCCAATGCTCTATCCACATCAATACTGACCCCCCAATGCCGTGTGCTTTAAGTTTGTATACTAATCTCTTATGTGGGACCTTGTCGAAAGCCTTCTGAAAATCCATATCTATCAAATCCCTAGAATTTAGAAGATTGAGGGGGGATCTCATAGAAACTTACACAATTCTTAAGTGGTTGGACAGTCTAGATGCAGGAAGATTATTCCCGATGTTGGGGAAGTCCAGAACGGAGTTGCAGTTTAAGGATAAAGGGGAAGTCTTTTAGGACCAAGATGAGAAAATATTTTTTTATACAGAGAGTGGTGAATCTATGGAATTCTCTGCCACAGAAGGTAGTTGAGGCCAGTTCATTGGCTATATTTAAGAGGGAGTTAGGTGTGTCCCTTGTGGCTAAAGGGATCAGTGGGTATGGAGAGAAGGCAGGTATGGGATACTGAGTTGGATGGTCAGCCATGATCATATTGAATGGCGGTGCAGGCTCGAAGGGCCGAATGGCCTACTCCTGCACCTATTTTCTATGTTTCCATGTTTCACTATGTGAGACCCGGCTCCGACTGTGCCCGACCTGTCTGCTTCAGGGAAGAAGAGATATGGATACGGGTGGGTCAGAATGACGGTGAGGAAACGAGCAGCCACCTGCTACAATAGGCGGTATGGTTCTTTCTAAAGTTAACTCTGCTCACTGTGCCGGTTTCGCAGACTTAACCGTGGCCGGCCGCGTTTAACCAGGGCTCTGGGTACTCGGCATCTAATGGGGCCGAGGAGGGTTCCATACGGAAGGCAGGGACAACTTAGAATCAATCAGCAGAGTGGGTTCTTTACACGGTGAGTTCAGTTCGGTAACAATTTACGCCTGTCCAGAAGATCGCTCAAATTCTTGACCAACAGGTGGGTGGAATCCGACTGTGACGGACTACACAGTGAGAAATATCCGAAGGATCGGATGTTCATTCTTGATCAATAACTCAGGCACAGTGTGTTTCACAGTGGGTTTCACACTCCCAGTCACACCGGCCCGGAGAGCGGCCTGTCCCGAGCACAGGGCCAATTCTAGGCGAGGTCCCACAGAACAAATGAGCAACAGGTCCCGGCAGTGAGAGGTAACACAGCGTTAGTTTCGACTGTCCGAAAATAAGAAAAATCACAGGTGGACACAAAACGTTGGAGTAACCCAGTGCGTCAGGCAGCATCTCTGGAGAGAAGGAATGTGGGACGTTTCGGGACGAGACCCTTCTTCAGTCTAAGTCTGAAGTCCTTCTTTCCAGCCAAGCTGCCTGACCCGCTGAGTCACTCCAGCACTTTGTGTCCAACTTCGATTTAAACCAGCATATGCAGTTCTTCCCTATACAGAAATAAATCACATCGTTTATTCAAAGATATTTGACTGAGCCCATTGATATACTTCACGTATTCTTGTACAGCGATCAACAGTTGTGAATCTTGTAACATGAGCCGAATCAGGTCAAGACCGGTTAACTCAAGTTCAAGTGAGTTTATTGTCATGTGTCCCTGTATAGGACAATGAAATTATTGCTTTGCTCCAGCACACAGAAAATAGTAGGCATTAACTACTTTACAGATCAGTGTGTCTATATACCATAATATAAATATATACACACATGAATAAATAAACTGATAAAGTGCAAATAACAGATAATGGGTTATTAATAATCAAAGTTTTGTCCGAGCCAGGTTTAATAGCCTGATGGCTGTGGGGAAGTAGCTATTTCTGAACCTGGTTGTTACAGTCTTCAGGCTCCTGCACCTTCTTTCTGAAGGTAGCAGGGAGATGAGTGTGTGGCCAGAATGGTGTGGGTCTTTGATGATACTGCCAGCCTTTTTGAGGCAGCGACTGCGTTAAATCCCCTCGATGGAAGGAAGGTCAGAGCCGATGATGGACTGGGCAGTGTTTATTACTTTTTGTAATCTTTTCCTCTTCAGGGCGCTCAAGGATTAACGCACGGAGTTATAAAAATTGAAACGTTCTGTTCACTTACCAGGGACTCCAACGGCAGCAATGATCACGTACTAGATTTTCTCCACACTCAAATATTTCATAAAATGTTCCCACATTTTTTCTGCCCAGTGAAGTGTCGCCGTGAGTGACCGGTGATGTTCCAGGATCAAAATGCTGGAGCAGGATATTCCCAGAGTTTTTATACAATTCTCCGGCTCCACCGGGACTGTAACGTTTCAACAGAGATTAAAAATGGAGATGATTCGAAAACAGATGACATCAGGATGTGATTTATTCAGGGAATAGATTGAAACTGCAAGGACATGGAATTGTGGCGATACTGAAGGATGCAATTGGGAGCGGCAAAAAGGTTATTGTTATAAACTCCGACGCATCCAACTCTCCACCTCATGTTGTTTGCCATAGAGAGAGTACAGGGAAGGTTCACCAGACTGATTCCTGGGAGGGCAGGACTTTCATACGAAGAAAGACTGGATAGACTCGGCTTGTACTCGCTAGAATTTAGAAGATTGAGGGGGGATCTTATAGAAACTTACAACATTCTTAAGGGGTTGGACAGGCTAGATGCAGGAAGATTATTCCCGATGTTGGGGAAGTCCAGGACAAGGGATCACAGTTTAAGGATAAGGGGGAAGTCTTTTAGGACCGAGATGAGAAAATAATTTTTCAAACAAAGAGTGGTGAATCTGTGGAATTCTTTGCCACAGAAACTAGTTGAGGCCAGTTAATTGGCTATTTTAGAGGGTAAAATGTGGCCCTTGTGGCTAAAGGGATTAGGAGGTATGGAGAGAAGGCAGGGACGGGATACTGAGTCGGATGATCAGCCATGATCATATTGAATGGCGGTGCAGGCTCGAAGGGCCGAGTGGCCTACTCCTGCACCTACTGTCTATGTTTCTATGTCTGGTTTCCTTCAATCCGTTTCATTCAACAAGGCATTCCTAAAATGCAGGGACCCGCTCACGGTTTCTGGTGCCCAATTTGAAGATGTACTTGGCGACCTTTATCCACAGGTAGAGGAATTAGTTCAACAGATCGCCTCGGACTAAAATGCCACTTCCGCTCTGTTTCTCGACTCAATATGATCGCGGCTCATCTGATTGTAGCCTTCACTCCACGCTCCCGATGACCCCGGTAACCATTCACTTCTTGCTTGCCTGGAATGGATCTGACTTTGCCCTGAATAATATTCTCTGACATAGAAACATATAAAATAGGTGCAGGAGGAGGCCATTCGGCCTCTCGAGCCAGCACCGCCATTCATTGTGACCATGGCTGATCGTCCCCTATCAATAACCCGTGCCTGCCTTCTCCCCATATCCCATGACTCCACTAGCCCCTAGAGCTCTATCTAACTCTCTCTTAAATGCATCCAGTGACTTGGCCTCCACTGCCCTCTGTGGCAGGGAATTCCCTAAATTCAAAACTCTCTGGGTTAAAAAGTTTTTTTCTCACCTCAGTCTTAAATGACCTCCCCTTTGTTCTAAGGCTGTGGCCATCACATCTGAGGAAAATGGCTTAAAGACTCGCGGCACTCAGAGAATGGTAACATTACCGCCTCAAACATTATCCCCTCTGTCTCTGTGTTCCCTCTCCCCCATTTGCCAACCCACTCGCTCTGATCTCCCCTCTCTCTTCTTCCTCTCCCTTTGATAGTTCACTCCCTCCATCTCTTCTATCATTCTCTCTATTTCTCCCTTCCATCTTTGTACTCCCTATCTCTCTCTCCATTTGCCCCAACTGTCCTCCTTCTCGCCCTCACTTCCCTCACCAACGTATTTTTTGTGAAGTGCGTGTAAAACGGTTAGCCGCCATGGGATTTAACATTAGACGTTATAACCCCCCCCCCCACCTACCCCCCCCCCCCCCCCCCCCCCCCCCCTCCCCCCTCCCCCCTCCGTCACACACCAGGTGAGACTGAGGTTCACCTGCAACTCCTCTGATCCCATCTATTGCATGCGGTGTTCCAGATATGGCCTCATTTACATCGGCGTGGTCAAGCATTAACTCGGCGATCGTATCACCAACCACTAATGCCCCTGTCCCACTTAGGAAACCGGAACGGAAACCTTTGGATACTTTGCGCCCCCCCAAGGTTTCCGTGCGGTTCCCGGAGGTTTTTGTCAGTCTCCCTACCTGCTTCCACTACCTGCAACCTCCGGCAAACCACCTGCGACCTCCGGGAACCGCACGGAAACCTTGGGTGGGGCGCAAAGTCTCCAGAGGTTTCCGTTCAGGTTTCCTAAGTGGGACAGGGGCATTAATACGTGTAAATTCCCGCTTCCCCTCGCTCTTCCTCGCGCTTCACCCGAACTCCCACCTGTTCAACCCCTTTATCTCCCCTTCCACCGATATTAGTTCCTCTCAGTTGCTAATTATATCCTCTTCAATCATCATCTCACATCTTTTTATCTTTTAAACTCTGCTCACAACCACCTGAGTATGAAAACGCCGTTCAACCGCAGCCGCTCATCATATCACTGACTGACTCACTGACTCACTGACTCACTGACTCACTCTGACTGACTCACTCACTCACTCAGCTCACTCGCTCACTCACTCACTCACTCGCTCACTCACTCGCTCACTCAGTCATATCTCGGTTTGTCCTGCCTCCCTCTTTTCCAGCCTTCTCTTTTCCACCACAATCAATTTGAAGGAGGGTTCCGAGTCAAAAGCTCACCTATGCAAAATACATCCTTGCCATAGAGGGAGTACAGAGAAGGTTCACCAGACTGATTCCTGGGATGGCAGGACTTTCATATGAAAGACTGGATAGACTCGGCTTGTACTCGCTAGAATTTAGAAGATTGAAGGGAGATCTTATAGAAAGGTATAACATTTCTAAGGGGTTGGACAGGCTAGATGCAGGAAGATTGTCCCCGATGTTGGGGAAGTCCAGAACAAGGGGTCACTCTTTAAGGATAAGGGGGAAATCTTTTAGGACCGAGATGAGAAAATCATTTTTCACACAGAGAGTGGTGAATCTGTGGAATTATCTGCCACATAAGGTAGTTGAGGCCAGTTTATTGGCTATATTTAAGAGGGAGTTAAATGTGGCACTTGTGGCCAAAGGGATCAGGGGGTAAGGAGAGAAGGCAGGTATAGGATACTGAGTTGGCCACAGTCAGCCATGATCATATTGAATGGCGGCGCAGGCACGTAGGGCCGAATGGCACATATTTTCTATGTTTCTCTGTCTATGTTTCTATCCATGTTCTTAGAAGGCTTGGAATGTTCGACATCGGGGACGCTGTCCTGTGCATGGCTGCCCAGCCAGCAGCTGTCTGTCAAAGTGTTTTGTTTGGAGGTCTAGACTTTTTTATTTTAATTAGTTAAAGTGTTTTGTTTGGAGGTCTAGACTTTTTTTATGTGGGGAGGGGGGAAAGGGGGAGAAACTACCTTTCAGGATCCCTACCTGGTCGGAGAGGCAGCTTTTCTCCGGGCTGCAGCTTCGACCCGTCCTCGCGGCCTACCAGCGGGCCTGGAGCGGCGTTTCCTGTCGGGGACCGCCCAGAACCTCGGCTTCGGTGGCGGCACAGCGCTGGAGCGCTATCGCGGAGCGGGCGATGCCTTGCCCGGGTCGCCGCGCTGGAGCTCCGGTGAGCTGAAGATCGCTGAGGAAAACATCGCGGAGCTGCGGGTCTGTGGAGCGGCCAGCTGCGGGCGGCGGCGCAGAACTTTACACCGGGAGCCTGGGATTTCTAGATGAGATCGCCAGTTGTGGAGCTCCAACCGGCGCGGCCTTGTTGGCTTTGGAAGCCGCGGCCTCCAGTACGGAAGCGGCCGTTCCAGGGTTCCCAAGCCGCTGAGAGGACTCTCCCGACGTCGGAGCAACAACGGATCACCCGGCGAGAACGGCCTGGAACATCGGGCCTCCGTAGAGGCAACTGTGGAGGCCTCAATGGGCCCGACTATGGGTGAACTGGGATTGGGGACTGGACTTTGTGCCTTCCCTCGTAATGGGAACCATTGTGGGGGGATGTTCTTTATGTTTAAAACTCTTATTAATGTTATGCCTGTATTCCTTATTTGTGTGCTGCAAAATGGCAAGAAGCGTTTCACTTCACTACACCTAGGTGTATGGGAATGTGACCAATAAAAATACCTTTGACACCTTTGATGTCCCCTACAACTCTCAGCAACTTCTACTGATGGGCCAGAGTAAGAATGTTATCAGGATGCATCAGAGGAAACATCTCCATTCAAGACTGTAAGCCATTGCAGCGAATTCTGGACGTAGCCCAACCATCACTCAAACCAACCTCTCTTCTATTGACTCTATTGATACAGCACGCTGCCTCGGCAAGGCCAGCAGCATAATCATGGACGAGTCGCAGCCGGGCCATTCCCTCTTCTCTCCTCATCCATCGAGCAAAAGGTATAGACGTGTGAAAACGCACACCTCCACATTCCCAGACAGTTTCTTCCCACCTGTAATAAAGCACCTGAACCATCAGACCACAACTATAGATCAGTCTTCAACGACACTCTAGCGCATTCGAGAACCTCGGACTAACCCTGATCGGACTTTGCGGCTCCAGCCTTGCACTAAACGTATCCACTTATCATGTATCTATACACTGTAAGCGGCTCGATGTAATAATGTATTGTCTTTCTGCTAACTGGCGATCATGGAACGAAGGCTTTTCACTGTATCTCGGTAGACGTGACGATGAACGAAACTAAACAGATACATTTAACTAAACTGCTCCAGAGATGCAGCCTGACTTGCGCTTGTGAATCTGTAAGTCCATGCATGAATGTGTGAGATTGTGCGAATGAGTTGGACTGTGCGTGTGTGTGCGTGCGTGTGTGTGTGTGTGTGTGTGTGTGTGTGTGTGAGTGTGGGTGTGTATGCGTGTGTGTGTGTGTGTGTGTACGTGTGTGTGTGTGTGTGTGTGTGTGTGTGTGTGTGTGTGTGTGTGTGTGTGTGTGTGTGTGTGTGTGTGTGTGTGTGTGTGTGTGTGTGTGTGTGTGTGTGTGTGTGTGTGTGTGTGTGTGTGTGTGTGTGTGTGTGTGTGTGTGTGTGTGTGTGTGTGTGTGTGTGTGTGTGTGTGTGTGTGTGTGTGTGTGGGTGTGTGTGTGTGTGTGTGTATGTGTGGGTGTGTGTGTGTGTGTGTGTGTGTGTGTGTGTGTGTGTGTGTGTGTACGTGTGTGTGTGTGTGTGTGTGTGTGTGTGTGTGTGTGTGTGTGTGTGTGTGTGTGTGTGTGTGTGTGTGTGTGTGTGTGTGTGTGTGTGTGTGTGTGTGTGTACGTGTACGTGTGTGTGTGGGTGTGTATGTGTGTGTGTGTATGTGTGTGTGTGTGTGTGTGTGTGTGTGTGTGTGTACGTGTGTGTGTGTGTATGTGTGTGTGTGTGTGTACGTGTGTGTGTGTGTGTGTGTGTGTGTGTGTGTGTGTGTGTGTGTGTGTGTGTGTGTGTGTGTGTGTGTGTGTGTGTGTGTGTGTGTGTGTGTGTGTGTGTGTGTGTGTGTGTGTGTGTGTGTGTGTGTGTAAGTGCATTCGTTTGCAAGAATTTAAATGATTCAATGATACTTTATTGCCACAAGTATTTCACTAGGTACAGTGAAATACTTTCTTTTGCTGACAACCCGGTAATATAATGTAGCCGACCTCACCTAGACACGACATAAGTGTCACCACATTCTGACGCCGATAGAGTTACAGACGTTGGCCGAATAGTTCTATCTCCTGGCAGTCGCCGCACCGGGGGTCGCCCCTTTGTTGTTAGCGGCCTTCCTCGCTGTCCGACGATCCACCTCGTTCTCTGCGGTTGCTCTCCGGTCCTTTCTCGCTCCAGAGGTGCGGCTCTCATCGCCGTCCGTGTCCGGCGAGCCGGGCAACCGGGCCGACTGAAGGGCTTGACCGGGAACACCCCACGGCCGCACTGCGCTGCTCGCCACGAACACCCCTGTATACCTCTCAATCCAAACTGGGTAAGTGTGCAAGCTGGTCTGCATATGGGAGTGCGGCAGACTTTGTAAGATTGCCTGTGTGTGTGTGTGTGTGTGTTTATGTCTGTGAGTGTGCGTGAGGGTGTGAGCATTAGTAAGTGTGGATGCAAGTGGAATTGAATGCATCTGCGTCTCGGAGTGGGAAATTGTATGTGTGTTTGTGAGTGGTAGTGTTTGCGTGAGTGAGTGCGTGTGACTATTTGTCAGTGAGACAACGTGAGAAAACATGTGGGAATGTGAAAATGTTTGAGTAGGTGATTTTTTGTTAGTGTAAACGCATGAATGAGTATATGATGGTGTTGAGTAAATGGATGCCCGTGAGGGTGTTGGTGCATTAATGTGTGCGATGCGGTGATGTATTGACCCGCTGCAGAGTAGTACGAATGGAGTGACACTATGAGATAGTACCGGTGGAGTGGCGCACTGTGGAATAGTTATGATGGGCTGGCACACTGTGTGGTAGTTGTGATGGAATGGCCCACCACGGGACAGAACTAACGGAGTAGTACCTTATGGAGCAGTACTGATGGAGAGACAGGCCGTGGGGTAGTACTGATGGAGTGACGCACCGCGGGGTAGTATTGAAGGCGTGGCACTGTGCTGCAGTCTGATGGAGTGATACTTGTTGTATTGTGCTGATGGAGTAACACGTTTTGGGATACTACTGATGTAGTGACACACTATGGGGTAGTACTGATTCAATGACACACTGAGGAGTAGTTCTGATGGAGTGACACTGTCTGGTGGTACTGATGGAGAGACACACGATAGGGCAGTACTGATGGAGTGATACACTGTGGGGTAGTAGTCACGGGGAGACACACTGTTGGGTAATACAGATAGAGTGGCACATATGGGAATGTACTGACTGAATGACAGACTGTGGGTTACACTGATGGAGTGACACACTGCGGAGTAGTGCTGATGTAGTGACACCGTTTGTGGGGTAGTACTGATGGTGTTACGGAAAGTGGAGTTGCACTGATGGAGTGACGCACTGTGGTGTTTCTCCGATGGAGTACTGACTGTGCTGGTCCAGATGGAGAGATACACTGTTGCACTGTATAGATGGAGTG
Source organism: Leucoraja erinaceus (assembly GCF_028641065.1). Classification (NCBI taxonomy): domain Eukaryota; kingdom Metazoa; phylum Chordata; class Chondrichthyes; order Rajiformes; family Rajidae; genus Leucoraja; species Leucoraja erinaceus. Next base: position 16,740 of record NW_026575419.1, read on the forward strand.
CGACTGTGTGGCATAGTACCGAGAGTGACATACTGTGGAGTAGTACTGATTGAATGACACACTGTGGAATAGAACTCATGAGTGACACTCTATGGGAAATAATAATAATAATAATAATAATAATAATAATAATAATAATAATAATAATAATAATAATAATAATAATAGTAATAACAATAATAATAGTAATAATAGTAATAGTAACAATATTAATGGTAATAATAATAGTAATAATAATAATAATATTGTGTGAATTTAATTGTGTGTATATCTAGGAATTGTCTTTGTTTGTATGGCTGTGGAATCAGAATTTCGTTTGAGCCTCACTGAGGCTCAAATGACAATAACAAAATACAAATTAAAAAAAATAATTGTAATAGTAATAATATTAATAGTAACACTATTAATGGTAATAAAAAGAGTAATACCAATAATAATAATAGTAATAATAATAATAGTAATAATAATAATGAGAGTAATAATAATAATAATAATAATAATAATAATAATAATAATAATAATAATAATAATAATAATAATAATAATAATAATAACAATAATAATAATAATACATTTTATTTAATGGCGCCTTTCAAGACACTCAAGGTCACCTTACTACATAATATCAGTAATAAACATACAAAAGGCAACAGAGCGCCAGTAATTAAACGTCAACAATAAACATACAATAAGCAACAAAGCATAGCACAACAAGTTATAATTGACATAAAATAAGATGCAGTTGTTGCTGTTAAATGAGTAAGCTATTTCATAAAGATGGGTTTTAAAAGCGGGTTTGAATTATGTCATGGAGTCCAGTTTGCGGATGTGAGGGGGTGGTGAATTCCAGGTGCAGCGTGGGAGAAGGTCCTGGCACCCATTGTGCTGATGTTGATGGGTGGTAGTGCCAGTACACCTGCTGATCAACACCGCAGATGAAGGTCTGAAGGAGGTCTGTGAGATAAACTGGGGAAAGGTTATGAAGCGCTTTAAATGTTAATAATACAATTTTAATGTTAATCCTTTGTGAAACAGGGAGCCAAGGGTGTGACGTGATTAGCGGAAGTTGAGCGTGTGATAATCCGTGCAGCAGAGTTCTGGATGAGTTGAAGTCGATGAATAAGCTTGTTGGGGATTCCTGCCAGGATCGCATGGCAGTTGTCAATGCGTGATGTGACCAAAGCATTGACTAGAACTTCCATGGAGTGTTGTGTTGAAGCAGGGCGTAGTCTGGAGATGTTTCGTAGATGGAGAATAGGAAATCCGGGAGACATTGTTTAATGACTAGAGGAACAAACGGTACTGCCCAAGATCACACCACGGCTCTTAATCACCAATCCAAGATGACAGCGCTGCCTTAGCAGCTGCGGTTCGTCTGCAGTGCGTCTGGTTTTTGTTTTCTTTTTTTCTGCTGTACGTTTGTCATGTGTTAGTTAATCTTTGGTGTATTAGGTTGTGTATGTGTGTGGGTGGGGAGAGAAACATATTTTTGGCCTCTTCCTTCGGGGGTATGCGACTTCTCTTCTCGTATCACCCGTCTCCGTCTCTGCCATGGCCTAATAGCGGAGCTGGCGGCCGCGGAGCTGGGGCAGTGGTCCGATTCCGGAGCTGTGGTGTTTCCGACAGTAGCGGCGACTCGGCCTCGGAGCTGGGGCCGCCGCAGCGGCGACTCGGCCTCGGAGCTGGGGAAGCGGCAGCGGCCACCCGGCCTCGGAGCTAGGGCAGCGGCAGCGGCCACCCGGCCTCCGAGCTGGGGCAGCGGGAGCGACTCCCCGGCCTCGGAGCTGGGGCAGAGGCAGCGGCGACCCGGCCTCGGAGCTGGGGCAGTGTCCCGGCGGCAGCGACCACCCGACCCGACCCCGGGCCCAGTGGACGACATCGTCGGGAGCTCACAGTCACAGGTTGGTGACCTGTTCTCCGGAGCTCCCGCAACAACAGCTGCGTCCGCTGGACTGGAGGGCCGCAGCTTCGACCACCCCGGGCCACGGAGTTGAACCGGCCCGTTCGCGGAGCTCGGCTTCAGCCGCGGGACTGACATTACTTGCGATCGCCCTGCGGGGTCACAACATCTGAAGCCCGGATCGCCTCGGCGCAGAGGGAGAATAAGAAGGGATGAGACAAAGACTTAAGATTTTTGCCTCCATCACAGTGAGGAGGTGCCTGGTGAACTCACTGTGGTGGATGTTAATTTGTGTTTATTGTGTGTTTTTTAAAAATATTGTATTATATGTAGGACTGCAAGGCAACAAAATTTCGGCCAACTCCTGCACCTGTTCATTGTTGATCTTATTGTTTTCAAGGTAGGTCTGGAGTTGAGATGATACTACACTCTCAACAGTTTTGGAAATGAATGGTATGTTGGAAATAGGCCGGTATTTGTTTTGGTCCCTATGGTCCATACCAGGTTTTTTTCAAGGTTACATGGAAACATAGAAAATAGGTGCAGGAGGTGGCCATTCGGCTCTTCGAGCCAGCACCGCCATTCATTGTGATGATGGCTGAACATCCCCTATCGATACCCCGTGCCTGCCTTCTCCCCATATCCCTTGACTCCGCTAGCCCCTAGAGCTCTATCTAACTCTCTCTTAAATCCATCCAGTGACTTGGCCTCCACTGCCCTCTGCGGCAGGGCATTCCATCAATTCACAACTCTCTGGGTGAAAACGTTTTTTTCTCTCCTCAAATGACCCCCCCTTTATTCTAAGACTGTGACCCCTGGTCTGGACTCATTCAACATTGGGAACATTTTTCCTGCATCTAGCTTGTCAAGTCATTTTATAATTTTATATGTTTCTACAAGATGCCTCCTCATCCTTCTAAACTCCAGTGAATACAAGCCTAGTCTTTTCAATCTTTCCTCATATTGCAGCCCCGCCAACCCAGGGATTAATCCCGTGAACCAACAAAGGTTGGTCTGATTATAGCAACTTTCAGTGAAGAGGGGACTATGTCAGTGGACAGAGAGGAGTCAATAATGGAGGTTATCAGGGAAATGATAAAAGGCAGGCGTGCTTTAACTAGGGTTGTGGGGATTGGATCGAGGTGACTGGATAGACTCGGTTTGTACTCGCTAGAATTTAGAAGATTGAGGGAGGATCTTATAGAAACTTACAAAATTCTTAAGGGAATTGAAGGCAATATCTCCAAGTTCGCGGATGACACTAAGCTGGGGGGCAGTGTTAGGTGTGAGGAGGATGCTAGGAGACTGCAAGGTGACTTGGATAGGCTGGGTGAGTGGGCAAATGTTTGGCAGATGCAGTATAATGTGGATAAATGTGAGGTTATCCATTTTGGTGGCAAAAAAACGGGAAAGCAGATTATTATCTAAATGGTGGCCGATTGGGAAAGGGGGAGATACAGCAAGACCTGGGTGTCATGGTACACCAGTCATTGAAGGTAGGCATGCAGGTGCAGCAGGCAGTAAAGCAAGCAAATGGTATGTTGGCTTTCATAGCAAGAGGATTTGAGTATAGGAGCAGGGAGGTTCTACTGCAGTTGTACAGGGTCTTGGTGAGACCACACCTGGAGTATTGCGTGCAGTTTTGGTCTCCAAATCTGAGGAAGGACATTATTGCCATAGAGGGAGTGCAGAGAAGGTTCACCAGACTGATTCCTGGGATGTCAGGACTGTCTTATGAAGAAAGACTGGATAGACTTGGTTTATACTCTCTAGAATTTAGGAGATTGAGAGGGGATCTTATAGAAACTTACAAAATTCTTAAGGGGTTGGACAGGCTAGATGCAGGAAGATTGTTCCCGATGTTGGGGAAGTCCAGGACAAGGGGTCACAATTTAAGGATAAGGGGGAAATCCTTTAGAACCGAGATGAGGAGAACTTTTTTCACACAGAGAGTGGTGAATCTCTGGAACTCTCTGCCACAGAGGGTAGTTGAGGCCAGTTCATTGGCTATATTTAAGAGGGAGTTAGATGTGGCCCTTGTGGCCAAGGGGATCAGAGGGTATGGGGAGAAGGCAGGTACGGGATACTGAGTTAGATGATCAGCCGTGATCATATTGAATGGCGGTGCAGGCTCGAAGGGCCGAATGGCCTACTCCTGCACCTAATTTCTATGTTTCTATGTTTCTATGTTTCCCCTGTCATCCAGTGGGTCCCACAGCTCACCGTCGCCTCGCCGCTCCACACCGATAGTTACACCAGCCCCGCGGCGGGCTCCTTCCCACTTCAGTGTCCGCCCTTCTCCATCCACTCCGTCACCACGGGTGAAATCTCCTCCGCCGTGCACTCCCCCTCCAACCACACTCATCATTGGAGATTCAATTGTTTGTTATGCCCCTGTCCCACTTAGGAAACCTGAACGGAAATCTCTGGAGACTTTGCGCCACACCCAAGGTTTCCGTGCGGTTGCCGGAGGTTACAGGTGGTTGCCCAATGTTACAGGTGGTTGCCGAAGGTTACGGGTGGTTGCCGGAGGTTGCAGGTGGTTGCCGGAGGTTACAGGTGGTTGCCCAAGGTTACAGGTGGTTGCCGGAGGTTGCAGGTGGTTGCCGGAGGTTGCAGGTATTGGAAGCAGATAGGGAGACTGACAAAAAACTCAAGGAACCTCCGGGAACCGCACGGAAACCTTGGATGGGGCACAACGTCTCCAGAGGTTTCCGTTCAGGTTTCCTAAGCGGTACAGGGTAAGGAACGTTAAGAGGAAATCAGTGGCACTTTTTAAATTTCCTGGCGCAAGGGTGACTGATCTCCCGGACAAAATTCCCGGCATCTTAACCCAACACCCCTCGCCCGTAATGCCATCGTCCAGGACGGCTGCAACCACATTCCCAGCCGGAGCTCGGACATACTAAAACGGCACATCAGCAGTCTCCTTGACTCCCTCGTGGTCCACGATAAATTTAAATCCCCGGCCCTCCGCTCCGATGCATGAGCCGTTTTAGCCGCACTCTGAGCCTCCACACCGGGCTGCAGTCCACTTGTACACTCCGCAACGTAGCTTATATTGTCAATTTTAATCACTTCTGGGACCGCCGATCATTCTTTAGGAAGGCTGGTCTTCACCCCCAACGGCCTGGACGCCCGCATTTTAACAGATAATATGTTTGACTCTGTCTTTAACACAAGTAGCAAGTGACTACACACCACACCAACATGTCTGACCGCAACACCTGTCACAAATCACAGCTGCTTCTTCTGTCTGTTACAATCCTCACTCAGCAAAGGGTTGAAGCAGGGTTTCGGCCCGAAACTGTCCTTCGCTCCATAGATGCTGCAGCACCCGCTGAGTTTCTCCAGCATGTTTGCCTACCTTCATTTTCCAGCATCCGCAGTTCCTTCTTAAAAAAACTTTCTGACTCACTCGCTCCCCCACGTGGACTGGTGGTATCAGAAATTAAGCACTCCCCTCAAATAATCACACTGTAATCAGACGCTTTTTAAGAAAGACAAGGGCCGTTCACCAATAAAGCTTAAATCAGCGGTATATATGCACATGCGTTGTCTCAAGCCTCAACTACCTTCTGTGGCGGAGAATTCCAGAGATTCGCCACTCTCTGTGTGAAAAATGTTTTCCTCATCTCGGTCCTAAAAGATCTCCCCCTTATCCTTAAACTGTGACCCCTTGTTCTGGACTTCCCCAAAATCGGGAACAATCTTCCTGCATCTAGCCTGTCCAACCCCTTACGAATTTTGTAAGTTTCTATAAGATCATATAAGGTAGTTGAGGGCAGTTCATTGGCTATATTTAAGAGGAGTTAGTTGTGGCCATTGTGGCTAAAGGGATCAGGGGGTATGGAGAGAAGGCAGGTACAGGATACTGAAGTGGATGATCAGCCATGATCATATTGAATGGCGGTGCAGTCTCGAAGGGCCGAATGGCCTACTCCTGCACCTATTGTCTATGTTTCTATATTTCAATGAACAATGCTCTGCTTTTTTGAAGTTTTTCAACTCCAAAATCAGCACAGTCCTTGGGCAGCTGACCTCTGCCAAAATCATGTAGACTGCATTATCATCAATAAGCACCATGAACTCTCCCCATCCATTGTCCGATGTAACTTCAGTCTTCCAACTCAAAACCATATTTATGAACTTATTACGACGTCCAATAACTCCACGTGTCACATAGATTTTCAAAGTCTACAGAGAGATTTATGCCAGTTGGAAGAGTGGGCTGAAAGATGGCAGATGAAGTTTAATGCTGATCAGTGTGAGGTGCTACATCTTGGCAGGACAAATCAAAATAGGACGTACATGGTAAATGGTAGGGAATTGAAGAATGCAGGTGAACAGAGGGATCTGGGAATAACTGTGCACAGTTCCCTGAAAGTGGAATCTCATGTAGAGAGGGTGGTAAAGAAAGCTTTTGGTGTGCTGGCCTTTATAAATCAGAGCATTTAGTATAGAAGTTGGGATGTAATGTTAAAATTGTACAAGGCATTGGTGAGGCCAATTCTGGAGTATGGTGTACAATTTTGGACGCCTAATTATAGGAATGATGTCAACAAATTAGAGAGAGTATAAGAGGAGATTTACTAGAATGTTGCCTGGGTTTCAGCAACTAAGTTATAGAGAAAGGTTGAACAAGTTAGGGCTCTATTATTTGGAGCGCAGAAGGTTAAGGGGGGACTTGATAGAGGTCTTTAAAATGAAGAGAGGGATAGACAGAGTTCACGTGGATAAGCTTTTCCCACTGAGAGTAGGGAAGATTAAAACAAGGGGACATGACTTGAGAATTAAGGGGCTGAAGTTTAGGGGTAACATGAGTGGGAATTTCTTTACTCAGAGAGTGGTGGCTGTGTGGAATGAGCTTCCACTGAAAGTGGTGGTGGCAGGTTCGTTATTATCATTTAAAAATAAATTGGATAGTTATATGGACGGGAAAGGAATGGAGGGTTATGTTCTGAGCGCAGGTATATGGGACTAGAGGAGAATACGTGTTTGGCACGGACTCGAAAGGTCGAGATTGCCTGTTTCCGTGCTGTAATTGTTATAAATGGTTCTATATACATACTAGACCAAGTGAAGACCCGTTGGGTCTGTTCCCCAACGGCGTTTGCGGGGGGGGGGGGGGGGGGGGGGGGGAGGGGGGGGGGGAGGGGAGAAGAAGGGAGGGAGGAGGAGGAAACGGGATAGATTTGGTATGGGAACGGAGAGCGGGGGTGGGGGAGGGAAAAGATGGGAGATGGGGAGAGAGAGATGTGGGGGAGGGGGGGGCGGGGGGGCGGGGAGAGAGGGGGAAAACAGTGGGGAGGGAGAGTGGAGGGGAAGGGGAGAGAAGTGGAAGAGTGGGAGGGGAGGAGGAGCGAAGGGGTAGTGGAGTGATGGAAAGAGGGACAGAGGAATAGGGGGAAGGGGGTGGGGTAGAGAGGGAAGGGGTGGGGGAGAGAGGGATGGGAGAGGGAGAGTGGTGAGGAGAGGGAGAGGAGAGAAGTGGAGAGAAGTGGAAGAGTGGGGAGGGAGGGGAGGGGGTAGAGGGCTAGCAGGAGTGGTGGAAGAAGAACAGAGGGGAGGAGGAAACTGAGGTGGGGGAGAGAAAGGAGGGAGGGGAAGAGAGAGGGGTGGGGGGAGGGAGAGGGGTGTTGTAAGGCGAGAGAAGTGGAAGAGTGTGGAGGGAGGGTAGGGGGAGTGGTGGAAGAGGGACAGAGGGGTAGGGGGAAGGTGGCGGGGGAGAGAGGGATGGGTGACAGAAGGGTGAGGAGAGGGAAACAGAAACATAGAAAGCAATTGCAGTAGTAGGCCATTCGGCCCTTTGAGTCTGCACCACCATTCAATATGATCATGGCTGATCATCCAACTCAGTATCCTGTACCTGCCTTCTCTCCATACCCCCTGATCCCTTTAGCCACAAGGGCCACATATAACTCCCTCTTAAATATAGCTAATGAACTGGCCTCAACTACCTACTGTGGCAGAGAATTCCAGAGATTCACCACTCTCTGTGTGAAAAATGTTTTTCTCATCTCGGTCATAAAGGATTTCCCCCCTTATCCTTAAACTATGGCCCGCCTTTTCTGGACTTCCCCAACATCTGGAACAATCTTCCTGCATCCAGCCTGTCCAACCCCTTAAGAATTTTGTAAGTTTCTATAAGATCTGCCCTCAATCTTCTAAAATCTAGCGAGTACAAGCCAAGTCTATCCAGTCTTTCTTCATTTGAAAGTCCTGACATCCCAGGAATCAGTCTGGTGAACCTTCTCTGTACTCTCCCTCTATGGTCTGTTTCCCCAACGGCGTTTGCGGGGGGGGGGGGGGGGGGGGGAGAGAAGAGGTGAGGGAGGAGCAGGAAACGGGATATAGATTTGGAAGGGAAAGGAGAGCTGGGTAGGGGGTGTGATAGGGTGGGGAGAGAGCTTTGGGGAGGGGGAATTGGGAGGGAGGGGAGGAGGGAGGGATGGGGAGAGGGGTGGGAGAGAAAGAGGGGAAAGTGGGGAGGGAGGAGGAGAGGGGTAGCGGGAGTGATGGAAGAGGGACAGAGGGATAGGGGAAGGTGTGGGGGGAGAGAGGAACGGGGTGGGTTAAGAGAGGAAAGGGGTGGGGGAGAGAGGGATGGGATAGGGTGTGAGGAGAATAGGGGAGGAGAGAGTGGGTCGAAGTGGAAGAGTGGGGAGGGAGGGGACAGTGGTAGAGGGGTAAGCGGGAGTGGTTAGAAGAGGGACGAGGGGAGTGGTGGAAAAGAGGGACAGAGGGGTAGGGAAAGGGGTGGGAGAGAGAGGGGAAGGGAGGGGAAGAGCGATGGGTGGGGGTGGGAGAGACGTGGGGTAAGGAGGATAGAAGTGGAAGAGTGGGGAGGGATGGGTAGGGGGAGTGGTGAAAGAGGGACAGAGGGGTAGCGGGAAGGGGTGGTGGTAGAGAGGGAAGGGGTGGTGGTAGAGAGGGAAGGGGGGTGGGGGAGAGAGAGATGGGTGGCAGAGGGAGAGGGGTGAGGAGAGGGACACATAGAAACATAGAAATTAAGTGCAGTAGTAAGCCATTCGGCCTTTCGAGCCTGCACCGCCATTCAATATGATCACGGCTGATCATCCAACTTAGTATCCCGTACCTGCCTTCTCTCCATACCCCCTGATCCATTTAGCCACAAGGGCCACATCTAACTCCCTCGTAAATATAGCCAATGAACTGGCCTCAATTACCTTATGTGGCAGAGAGTTCCAGAGACTCACCACTATCTGTGTGAAAAATGTTTTCCTCATCTAAATACTAAAGGATTTCCCCTTTATCCTTAAACTGTGTCCCGCTTGTCCTGTACTTCCCCAACATCGGGAACAATCTTCCTGCATCAGACAAATGCAATTCAGGACTTTTCCCTTCACAAGCAAAGTCAGAGTGACAGTTAGTGAAGAATTCGAATAATCACTGAGCGTTCTCTATGGCAACAATGTATTTGAGCATTGGGCATTGTGACATCACACGATGGAACGTTCAAAATGGGCTGGGCTCCTGCTAAGGCATATGTAAATGAATCCATTCCGATTGGACATCTGTGAGCATCGGGCATTGTGACATCATACGATGGAACATTCACCATGGGCTTGTGCTGCTTCTATGGGTGAGAAGCCAGTTTATTTTTGAAATATCGAGGTGGGGGGGGGGGGGGGGGGGGTGAAGGATTTGATTAAAAACGTGTACTTAAACACGACGAAATGTAATGAGGAGCGGATACTTAGAAAGAAAAGCGAAATATCTACCGAAATGGAAAAGATGTCGGCGATTCTGCATCCGGTTTCGGAGTTGCAGGGAATGAAAGGAAGAAACGCGGCCGGAAGCCGTACATGCAAATGAATCCATTCCGATTGGACGTCTACGAGCGTCGGGCATCGCGATTGGACGTCTGCGAGCATTGGGCATTGTGACATCGCAAGGCGGGAACGAATCGAAAGGCAGGAAGGGATCCGTACGGCAGGCGGTCGGATGGGGCGAGAGTTTTATATATATACTAGACCAAGTGCAGACCCGTTGGGTCTGCTCCCCCAATGGTGTGATCCCCCAACCCAATATGCCACCATGCACCCGTCTCCTCCAATGGAACTGAAGCCGTTCCCAAAAGTAAGATTCCAGCACTGCCCTGCCTCCCTCAGCAGTGGTTTAAAAAAAAAATCCAATGGCACCTCCCCTGCCTGTTGCAGCAGTGAAAAATTCAGTCTTCCTGTCTTGCAACTTTGCTTCGAAGTGTGTTGGAAGCTGACATGTAAATTGGGAAGCCAGTTTATTTTTGAAATACTTGGGTATGCGGGGGGGGGGGGGGGGGGGGGGGGGGGGGGGGGGGGGGGAGATTGATTTGTGGAAACCTGTACTTCAACACGACGAAATGTAATCAGGAGCGGATACTTAGAAAGAAAAGCGAAATCTCTACCGAAATGGAAAAGATCTCGGAGATTGAGCGTCTGGATTGGGCGTGGCAATGAATCAAAGGAAGAAATACAGCCGGCAGCCGTACATGCAAATGGATCCATTCCGATTGGACATCTGCGAGCATCGGCCATTCCGATTGGACATCTGCGAGTATCGGGCACGAATCAAAAGGCAGAAAGGGATCCGGACGGCAGCCGGACGGAAAGCCCCAGAGTTTTATAGATAGATAGATAGATAGATAGATAGATAGATAGATAGATAGATAGATAGATAGATAGATAGATAGATAGATAGATAGATAGATAGATAGATAGATAGATAGATAGATAGATAGATAGATAGATAGAGGATAAGACAAGAGAAGTCGCATTTCCCCGATGGAAGAGGCCAAAAATATGTTTCTCCCCCCACCCACACACATACACAACCTAATAAACCAAAGATTAACTATAACAGCACAAAAGAACAGCAGGAAAAAAAAAAACAGACGGACTGCAGACGAGCCGCAGCTGCTAAGGCAGCGCTGCCATCTTGGATTGGTGATTAAGAGCCGTGGTGTGATCTTGGGCAGTACCGTTTGTTTGTCTAGTCATAAAACAATGTCTCCCGGATTTCCTATTTTCCATCTACGAAACATCTCCAGACTACGCCCTGCTTCAACACAACACTCCATGGAAGTTCTAGTCAATGCTTTGGTCACATCACGCATTGACAACTGCCATGCGACCCTGGCAGGAATCCCCAACAAGCTTATTCATCGACTTCAAGTCATCCAGAACTCTGCTGCACGGATTATCACACGCTCAACTTCCGCTAATCACGTTACACCCATGGCTCCCTGTTTCACAAAGGGTTAACATTAAAATTGTATTATTAACATTTAAAGCGCTTCATAACCTTTCCCCAGTTTATCTCACAGACGTCCTTTAGACCTTCATCTGCGGTGTTGATCAGCAGGTCTACTGGCACTACCACCCATCAACCTCAGCACAATGGGTGCCAGGACCTTCTCCCACGCTGCACCTGGAATTCACCACCCCCTCACATCCGCAAACTGGACTCCATGACAGAATTCAAAACCGCTTTTAAAACCCATCTTTATGAAATAGCTTACTCATTTAACAGCAACAACTGCATCTTATTTTATGTCAATTTTAACTTGTTGTGCTATGCTTTGTTGCTTATTGTATGTTTATTGTTGATGTTTAATTACTGGCGATTTGTTGCCTTTTGTATGTTTATTACTGATATTATGTGGTAAGGTGACCTTGAGTGTCTTGAAAGGCGCCATTAAGTAAAATGTATTAGTATTATTATTATTATTGTTACTCTTATTATTATTACTATTATTATTATTATTATTATTACCATTACTATTGTTACTATTACTATTATTACTATTACTATTATTAATATTGCTATTACTATTATTACTATAATAATAATGATTATTATTACTATTATTATTATTACTATTATTACCATTAATGTTGTTACTATTACTATTATTACTATTACTATTTTTATTATTATTAATATTACTATTACTATTATTACTATCATTATTATTATTACTATTATTATTACCATTAATATTGTTACTATTACTATTATTATTATTATTATTATTATTATTATTATTATTATTATTATTATTATTATTATTATTATTATTATTATTTCCCATAGAATGTCACTCATGAGTTCTATTCCACAGTGTGTCATTCAATCAATACTACCCCACAGTATGTCACTCCCGGTACTATGCCACAGAGTCGCACTCCATCTATACAGTGCAACAGTGTATCTCTCCATCTGTACCAGCACAGTCTGTGCTCCATCGGAAAAACACCACAGTGCGTCACTCCTTCAGTGCAACTCCTCCTTCCGTAACACCATCAGTACTACCCCACACACGGTGTCACTCCATCAGCACTACTCCGCAGTGTGTCACTCCATCAGTGTAACCCACAGTCTGTCATTCAGTCAGTACAATCCCATATGTGCCACTCTATCTGTATTACCCAACAGTGTGTCTCCCCGTGACTACTACCCCACAGTGTATCACTCCATCAGTATTGCCCTATCGTATGTCTCTCCATCAGTACCACCAGACAGTGTCACTCCATCAGAACTACTCCTCAGTGTGTCATTGAATCAGTACTACCCCATAGTGTGTCACTACATCAGTAGTATCCCACAACGTGTTACTCCATCAGCACAATACAACAAGTATCACTCCATCAGACTGCAGCACAGTGCCACGCCTTCAATACTACCCCGCGGTGCGTCACTCCATCAGTACTACCCCACGGCGTGTCTCTCCATCAGTACTGCTCCATAACGTACTACGCCGTTAGTTCTGTCCCGTGGTGGGCCATTCCATCACAACTACCACACAGTGTGCCAGCCCATCATAACTATTCCACAGTGCGCCACTCCACCGGTACTATCTCATCGTGTCACTCCATTCGTACTACTCTGCAGCGGGTCAATACATCACCGCATCGCACACATTAACGCATTAACATCCTCACGGGCATTCATTTACTCAACACCATCATATACTCATACATGCGTTTACAGTAACAAAAAATCACCTACTCAAACATTTTCACATTCCCACATGTTTTCTCACGTTGTCTCACTGACAAATAGTCACACGCACTCACTCACGCAAACACTACCACTCACAAACACACATACAATCTCCCACTCCGAGACGCAGATGCATTCAATTGCATTTGCATCCACACTTACTAATGCTCACACCCTCACGCACACTCACAGACATAAACACACACACACACAAACGCATACAGGCAATCTTACAAAGTCTGTCGCACTCCCACATGCAGACCCGCTTGCACACTTACCCAGTTTGGATTGAGAAGTATCCAGGGGTGTTCGTGGCGAGCAGCGCAGCGCGGCCGTGGGATGTTCCCGGTCATGCCCTTCAGTCGGCCCGGTTGCCCGGCTGGCCCAACACGGACGGCGATGAGAGCCGCACCTCTGGAGCGAGAAAGGACCCGAGAGCAACCGCAGAGAACGAGGTGGATCTTCGGACAGCGAGGAAGGCCGCTAACAACAAAGGGGCGACCCCCGGTGCGGCGGCTGCCAGGAGATAGAACTATTCGGCCAACGTCTGTAACTCTATCGGCGTCAGAATGTGGTGACACTTATGTCGTGTCTAGGTGAGGTCGGCTACATTATATTACCGGGTTGTCAGCAAAACAAAGTATTTCACTGTACCTAGTGAAATACTTGTGGCAATAATGTATCATTGAATCATTGAAATTCTTGCAAACGAATGCACTTACACACACAGACACACACACACACACACACACACACACACACACACACACACACACACACACACACACACACACACACACACACACACACACACACACACACACACACACACACACACACACACACACACACACACCCACACGTACACACGCATACACGTGCGCACACACATACACACCACACACTCACATACACACACACACACCCATACATACAAACACACATGCATACACACACACGCACGCACGCACACACACACACACACACGCACACACGCACACACGCACACACAGTCCAACTCATTCGCACAATCTCACAAATTCATGCATGGACTTACAGATTCACAAGCGCAAGTCAGGCTGCATCTCTGGAGCAGTTTAGTTAAATGTATCTGTTTAGTTTCGTTCATCGTCACGTCTACCGCGGTACAGTGAAAAGCCTTCGTTCCATGATCGCCAGTTAGCAGAAAGACAATACATTATTACATCGAGCCGCTTACAGTGTATAGATACATGATAAGTGGATACGTTTAGTGCAAGGCTGGAGCCGCAAAGTCCGATCAGGGTTAGTCCGAGGTTCTCGAATGCGCTAGAGTGTCGTTGAAGACTGATCTATAGTTGTGGTCTGATGGTTCAGGTGCTTTATTACAGGTGGGAAGAAACTGTCCGGATTGTTGAGGTGTGCGTTTTCACACGTCTATACCTTTTGCTCGATGGATGAGGAGAGAAGAGGGAATGGCCCGGCTGCGACTCGTCCATGATTATGCTGCTGGCCATGCCGAGGCAGCGTGCTGTATCAATAGAGTCAATAGAAGAGAGGTTGGTTTGAGTGATGGTTGGGCTATGTCCAGAATTCGCTGCAATGGCTTACAGTCTTGAATGGAGATGTTCCCTCTGATGCATCCTGATAAAATTCTTACTCTGGCCCATCAGTAGGTGCTGAGAGTTGTAGGGGACATCAAAGGTAACAAAGGTATTTTTATTGGTCACATTCCCATACACCTAGGTGTAGTGAAGTGAAATGCTTCTTGCCATTTGCAGCACACAAATAAGGTGAGTGAGTGAGTGAGTGAGTGAGTGAGTGAGTGAGTGAGTGAGTGAGTGAGTGAGTGAGTGAGTGAGTGAGTGAGTGAGTGAGTGAGTGAGTGAGTGAGTGAGTGAGTAAGTGAGTGAGTGAGTGAGTGAGTGAGTCAGTCAGTCAGTCAGTGAGTCAGTGAGTCAGTGAGTCAGTGAGTCAGTCAGTGATATGATGGCGGCTGCGGTTGAACGGCGTTTTCATACTCAGGTGGTTGTGAGCAGAGTTTAAAAGATAAAAAGATGTGAGATGATGATTGAAGAGGATATAATTAGCAACTGAGAGGAACTAATATCGGTGGAAGGGGAGATAAAGGGGTTAAACGGGTGGGAGTCCGGGTGAAGCGCAAAGAAGAGCGAGGGGAAGCGGGAATTTACACGTAATAATGCCCCTGTCCCACTTAGGAAACCTGAACGGAAACCTCTGGAGACTTTGCGCCCCACCCAAGGTTTCCGTGCGGTTCCCGGAGGTCGCAGGTGGTTGCCGGAGGTTGCAGGTAGTGGAAGCAGTTAGGGAGACTGACAAAAACCTCCGCGAACCGCACGGAAACCTTGGGTGGGGCGCAAAGTCTCCAAAGGTTTCCGTTCCGGTTTCCTAAGTGGGACAGGGGCATTAGTGGTTGGTGATACGATCGCCGAGTTTATGTTTGACCACGCCGATGTAAATGAGGCCATATCTGAAACACCGCATGCAATAGATGGGATCAGAGGAGTTGCAGGTGAACCTCAGTCTCACCTGGTGTGTGACGGAGGGGGGGGGGGGGGGGGGGGGTGGGGGGGGGGGGGGGGGGGGGGGGGGGGGTATAACGTCCAAAGTAAATCCCATGGTGACTAACCGTTTTTACCCCCGCACGTCACAAAAAATACGTTGGAGAGGGAAGGGAGGGCGGGAAGGAGGAGAGTTGGGGGAAATGGAGAGAGAGCTAGGGAGTACAAAGATGGAAGGGAGAAATAGAGCGAATGATAGAAGAGATGAAGGGAGAGTGAACTATCAAAGGGAGAGGAAGAAGATGAAGAGAGAGGGGAGATCAGAGCGAGTGGGTTGGCAAAAGGGGGAGAGGGAACACAGAGACAGAGGGGATAATGTTTGAGGCGGTAATGTTACCATTCTCTGAGTGCCGTGAGTCTTTAAGTCATTTTCCTCAGATGTGATGGCCACAGTCTTAGAATAAAGGGGAGGTCATTTAAGACTGAGGTGAGAAAAAACTTTTTAACCCAGAGAGTTGTGAATTTATGGAATTCCCTGCCACAGAGGGCAGTGGAGGCCAAGTCACTGGATGGATTTAAGAGAGTTAGATGGAGCTCTAGGGGCGAGTGGAGTCATGGGATATGGGGAGAAGGCAGGCACGGGTTATTGATAGGGGACGATCAGCCATGGTCACAATGAATGGCGGTGCAGGCTCGAGAGGCCGAATGGCCTCCTCCTGCACCTACTTTCTATGTTTCTATGTCAGAGAATATTATTCAAGGCAAAGTCAGATCCATTCCAGGCAAGCAAGAAGTGAATGGTTACTGGGGTCATCGGGAGCGTGGAGTGAAGGCTACAATCAGATGAGCCGCGATCATATTGAGTCGAGAAACAGAGCGGAAGTGGCATTTTAGTCCGAGGCGATCCGTTGAACTAATTCCTCTACCTGTGGATAAAGGTCGCCAAGTATATCTTCAAATTGGGCACCAGAAACAGTGAGCGGCTCCTTGCATTTTAGGAATGCCTTGTTGAATGAAACGAATTGAAGGAAACCAGACATAGAAACATAGACAATATGTGCAGGAGTAGAGGCCATTCGGCCCTTCGAGCCTGCACCGCCATTCAATATGATCATGGCTGATCATCCAACTCAGTATCCCGTACCTGCCTTCTTTCCATACCCCTGATCCCTTTAGCCAAAAGAGCAACATCTAACTCCCTCTAAAGTAGCCAATGAACTGGCCTCAACTAGTTTCTGTGGCAGAGAATTCCACAGATTCACCACTCTTTGTGTGAAAAATGATTTTCTCATCTCGGTCCTAAAAGATTTCCCCCTTATCCTTAAACTGTGATCCCTTGTTCTGGACTTCCCCAACATCGGGAATAATCTTCCTGCATCTAGCCTGTCCAACCCCTTAAGAATTTTGTAAGTTTCTATAAGATCCCCCCTCAATCTTCTAAATTCTAGCAAGTACAAGCCGAGTCTATCCAGTCTTTCTTCATATGAAAGTCCTGCCCTCCCAGGAATCAGTCTGGTGAACCTTCTCTGTACTCCCTCTATGGCAAACAACATGAGGTGGACAGTTGGATGCGTCGGAGTTTATAACAATAACCTTTTTGCCGTTCCCAATTGCATCCTTCAGTATCGCCACAATTCCATGTCCTTGCAGTTTCAATCTATTCCCTGAATAAATCACATCCTGATGTCATCTGTTTTCGAATCATCTCCATTTATCATCTCTGTTGAAACGTTACGGTCCCGGTGGAGCCGGAGAATTGTATAAAAACTCTGGGAATATCCTGCTCCAGCATTTTGATTCTGGAATATTACCGGTCGCTCACGGCGACACTTCACTGGGCAGAAAAAATGTGGGAACATTTTATGAAATATTTGAGTGTGGAGAAAATCTTGTACGTGATCATTGCTGCCGTTGGAGTCCCTGATAAGTGAGCAGAACGTTTCAAGTTTTATAACTCCGTGTGTTAACCCACGAGCGCCCTGAAGAGGAAAATATTACAAAAAGTAATAAACACTGCCCAGTCCATCATCGGCTCTGACCTTCCTTCCATCGAGGGGATTTATCGCAGTCGCTGCCTCAAAAAGGCTGGCAGTATCATCAAAGACCCACACCATCCTCGCCACACACTCATCTCCCTGCTACCTTCAGGTAGAAGGTACAGGAGCCTGGAGACTGCAACGTCCAGGTTCAGGAATACAGCCATCAGACTATTAAACCTGGCTCGGACAAAACTCTGATTATTAATAACCCATTATCTGTTATTTGCACTTTATCAGTTTATTTATTCATGTGTGTATATATTTATATTATGGTATATGGACACACTGATCTGTAAAGTAGTTAATGCCTACTATGTTCTGTGTGCTGAAGCAAAGCAAGAATGTCATTGTCCTATACAGGGACACATGACAATAAACTCACTTGAACTTGAGTTAACCGGTCTTGACCTGATTCGGCTCATGTTACAAGATTCACAACTGTTGATCGCTGTACAAGAATACGTGAAGTATATCAATGGGCTCAGTCAAATATATTTGAATAAACGATGTGATTTATTTCTGTATAGGGAAGAACTGCATATGCTGGTTTAAATCGAAGTTGGACACAAAGTGCTGGAGTGACTCAGCGGGTCAGGCAGCTTGGCTGGAAAGAATGACTTCAGACTTAGACTGAAGAAGGGTCTCGTCCCGAAACGTCCCACATTCCTTCTCTCCAGAGATGCTGCCTGACGCACTGGGTTACTCCAACGTTTTGTGTCCACCTGTGATTTTTCTTATTTTCGGACAGTCGAAACTAACGCTGTTTTACCTCACTGCCGGGACCTGTTGCTCATTTGTTCTGTGGGACCTCGCCTAGAGTTGGCCCTGTGCTCTGGACAGGCAGCTCTCCGGGCCGGTGTGACTGGGAGTGTTCCACACTGTGAAACACACTGTGCCTGAGTTATTGATCAAGAATGAACATCCGATCCTTCGGATATTTCTCACTGTGTAGTCCGTCACAGTCGAATTCCACCCACCTGTTGGTCAAGAATTTGAGCGATCTTCTGGACAGGCGTAAGTTGTTACCGAACTGAACTCACCGTGTAAAGAACCCACTCTGCTGCCGGATTCTAAGTTGTCCCTGCCTTCCGTATGGAACCCTCCTCGGCCCCATCAGATGCCGAGTACCCAGAGCCCTGGTTAAACGCGGCCGGTCACGGTTAAGTCTGCGAAACCGGCACAATGAGCAGAGTTAACTTTAGAAAGGACCATACCGCCTACTGTAGCAGGTGGCTGCTCGTTTCCTCCCCGTCATTCTGACCCACCCGTTTCCATATCTCTTCTTCCCTGAAGCAGACAGGTCGGGCACAGTCGGAGCCGGGTCTCACATAGTGAAACATGGAAACATAGAAAATAGGTGCAGGAGTAGGCCATTCGGCCCTCCGAGCCTGCACCGCCATTCAATATGATCATGGCTGACCATCCAACTCAATATCCCATACCCGCCTTCTCTCCATACCCACTGATCCCTTTAGCCACAAGGGACACATCTAACTCCCTCTTAAATATAGCCAATGAACTGGCCTCAACTACCTTCTGTGGCAGAGAATTCCAGAGATTCACCACTCTCTGTATAAAAAAATATTTTCTCATCTTTGTCCTAAAAGAATTCCCCTTTATCCTTAAACTGTAACCCCTTGTTCTGGACTTCCCCAACATCGGGAATAATCTTCCTGCATCTAGCCTGTCCAACCCCTTAAGAATTGTGTACGTTTCTATGAGATCCCCCCTCAATCTTCTAAATTCTAGGGATTTGATATATCTGGACTTCCAGAGGCTTTCGACAAGGTCCCACATAAAAGATTAGTATACAAACTTAAAGCACACGGCATTGGGGGGTCAGTATTGATGTGGATAGAGAATTGGCTGGCAGACAGGAAGCAAAGTGTAGGAGTTAACGGGTCCTTCTCACAATGGCAGGCAGTGACTAGTGTGGTACAGCAAGGCTCAGTGCTGGGACCCCAGCTCTTTACAATATATTTTAATGATTTGGACTAGGGACTTGAATGCAACATTTCCAAGTTTGCGGATGACACGAAGCTGGGGCGCAGTGTTAGCTGTGAGGAGGATGCTAGGAGGCTGCAATATGACTTGGATAGGCTCGTTGAGTGGGCAAATGCATGACAGATGCAGTATAATGTGGATAAATGTAAGGTTATCCACTTTTTGTGGCAACACAGGAAAGTAGACTGTTATCTGAATGGTGGCCGATTAGGAAAATGGGAGATGCAACGAGACCTGGGTGTCAGGGTACACAAGTCATTGAAAGTAGGCATGCAGGTGCAGCAGGCATTGAAGAAAGCGAATGGTATGTTACCATTCATAGCAAAACGATTTGAGTATAGGAGCAGGGAGATTCTACTGTAGTTGCACAGGGTCTTGGTGAGACCACACCTGGAGTATTGCGTACAGTTTTGGTCTCCTAATCTGACGAAGAACATTCTTGCCATAGAGGGAGTACAGAGAACGTTCACCAGACTGATTCCTGGGATGTCAGGGCTTTCATAGGAAGACAGACTGGATAGACTCGGCTTGTACTCGCTAGAATTTGGAAGATTGAGGGGAGGATCTTATAGAAACTTACACAATTCGTAAGAGGTTGGACAGGCTAGATACAGGATGATTGTTCCCGATGTTGGGGAAGTCCAGAACAAGTGGTCACAGTTTAAGGAGAAAGGGGAAATCTTTTAGGACTGAGATGAGAAAAAAAATGTTTGCACAGTGGTGAATCGCTGGAATTCTCTGCCACAGAATGTAGTTGAGCCCAGTTCATTTGCTATATTTAAGAGTGAGTTAGAAGTGGCCCTTGTGGCTAAAGGGATATGGAGAGAAAGCAAGTAATGGATAAAGAGTTGGATGATCAGCCATGATCATATTGAATGGCGGTGCAGGCTCGAAGGGCCACATGACCTACTCCTGCACCTATTTTCCATGTTTCTATGTGTCCTTTGAGAAGCGGGATCCAAAGTATTTGTTCAACTCGTCTGCCATTTCCTTCCCCCCGATAATAAATCCACCTGTTTCAGTTTTCAATGGACCAACTTTGGGCTTAACTATTTTTTTTCCTCTTCACATACTTAAAGAAGCTTTATATTAAAGAAGTAACCCCCATTCATATTCTTGGCAAGCTCACCTTCGTACGTCATCTTATCTCTACGTGTTGCACTTTTTGTTATCTTCTGCTTATCTTGAAAAGTCTCCCAATCCTCTGGCTTCCCGATCATCTTCGGAATATTATACTTCTGTTTATATTAGACAACCCTTGACTTCCTTTGTCAGCCACGGTCGCTGCTTACTCCCCAAGGAATCTGTCTTCCTCTTTGGAAAGAACCGACTGCACCTTTTGTATTACTCCCAGAAACATACTGGACTACAGAGGAGATTTACTAGAATAGAAACATAGAAACATAGAAAATAGGTGCAGGAGTAGAGGCCATCCGGCCTTTCGAGCCTGCACCGTCATTCAATATGATCATGTCTGATCATCCAACTCAGTATCCCGTACCTGCCTTCTCTCCATACCCCCTGATCCCCTTTAGCCACAAGGGCCACATCTAACTCCCTCTTAAATATACCCAATTAACTGGCCTCAACTACCTTCTGTGGCGGTGACTACCAGAGATTGACCACTCTCTGAGTAAAAAATGTTTTTCTCATTCGGTCCTAAAGGATTTCCCCATTATCCTTAAACTGTGAACCCTTGTCCTGCACTTCCCCAACATCGGGAACAATCTTCCTGCATCTAGCCTGTCCAACCCCTTAAGAATTTTGTAAGTTTCTATAAGATCCCCGCTCAATCTCCTAAATTCTAGCGAGTACAAGCCGAGTCTATTCAGTCTTTCTTCATATGAAAGTCCTGACATCCCAGGAATCAGTCTGGTGAACCTTCTCTGTACTCCCTCTATGGCAAGAATGTCTTTCCTCAGATTTGGAGACCAAAACTGTACACAATACTCCAGGTGTGGTCTCACCAAGACCCTGTACAACTGCAGTAGAACCTCCCTGCTCCCATACTCAAATCCTTTTGCTGTGAATGCTAACATACCATTCGCTTTCTTCACTGCCTGCTGCACCTGCATGCCTACTTTTAATGACTGGTGTACCATGCCACCCAGGTCTCGTTGCATCTCCCCTTTTCCTAATCGGTCACCATTTAGATAATAGTCTACTTCCTGTTTTTGCAACCAAAGTGGATAACCCTGCAACTGAAACCCAGAATGTTGCCTCGGTTTCAGCAACTAAGTTACAGAGAAAGTTTGTACAAGTTATGTCTTTATTCTTTGGAGCGCAGAAGGTTAAGGGGGGACTTGATAAAGGTCTTTAAAATGATGAGACGGATAGACGAAATTGACATGGATAAGCTTTTTCCATTGAGAGTAGGGAAGATTCAAACTAGAGGACATGATTTGAGAATTAAGGGACAGAAGTTTAGGGGTAACATGAGGGCAAACTTCTTTACTCAGAGAATGGTGGCTGTGTGGCATGGGCTTCCAGTGGACGTGGTGGAGGCATGTTCGATTTTATCATTTAAAAATGAATTGGATAGGCATATGGGCGGGAAAGGAATGGAGGGTTATGGTCTGATTGCATGTAGATGGGACGAGGGGGAAATAAGTGTTCGCACGGATTTGAAGGGCCGAGGTGGCCTGTTTCGGTGCTGTAATTGTTGTATTGTTATATGGTTATGTTTATAGCAGCATAAGACATGGGTACAAAGGATCACCTCGCCCCGATCTGGGCCAATCTGACCACATCTCCTTATTGACCACTTATCAATACGGACAAACCAGATGCTATACCACATTCACGTGTGGCCTGAGGGAACTTCTGGGAATTAACCGAACTGACAGGGATTTGTTTGAGGGTGAGTACGTTGACATATATTCTTCCACCGTACTATTTTACATGAAACGCTGTGTAGACACGGCCGCTAAGAATAAACGCATCCGTATCCCACCCTCCCCGCCAGAGACCCGGTTTTATCCTGCATCTGGGTGCTGTCAGTTGGAGTTTGCACGTTCTAATCGTGAGCCGCGTGGGTTCTTTCAGGGTGCTCCGTTCCCCCCCCCCCCCCCCCCCCCCCCCCCCCCCTCACTCCAAATAAGGGCGCGTTTGTAGATTAATTGGTTTCGGTAACATTGTAAATTCTCCCTAGTATGTGCAGAACAGTGTTAGTGTGCAGGGATGCCGTAGGGCCTATTTCTGCGCTGTTTCTCGGAACTGAACATACACACCGTGAACGGTGACACAATCACTCTCTCTCTCTCTCTCCCTCATTGATACACTCCATCTCTCCCTTTTTCTCTCTATCTATCTATCTACCTCTCTCTCTCCACCTCTCTATCGCTCTCCGTCTCTCTTTTTTATTTGTCTCTGTCTCTCTCCCTCTCTCTCTCTCTCCACCCCTCTCTCTCTGTCTCTCTCTCCTCCCCCTCCCCCCTCTCTCTCTCTCTCTCTCTCTCTCTCTCTCCCTCTCTCTCTCTCTCTCTCCCTCTCTCTCTCTCTCTCTCCCCTCTCTCTCTCTCTCTCTCTCCCGCTCTCTCTCTCTCTCTCTCTCTCTCTCTCTCTCTCTCTCTCTCTCTCTCTCTCATCTCTCTCTCTCTCTCTCTCTCTCTCTCTCTCTCTCCTCCTCTCTCTCTCTCTCTCTCTCTCTCCTCTCTCTCTCTCTCTCTCTCTCTCTCTCTCTCCCTCTCTCCACTCTCTCCCACACTCTCTCTCCTCTCTCTTCCTTCCCTCTTTCCGCTCTCTTTCTCTCTATCTAGCTATCCCTTTTCTTCGCCCCTTCTATCTATCTATATCTGACACACTCCATGTCACACCAAGTGTTTCTTAAATATTGTGGCAGTTCTGCCTCTACTACAGCTTGTTCAATCGACCCACCAGGCTATGTGTGGAAAAATTGTCCACCAGGTTCCGATAATATCTGTTGCCCCCTCACCTGAAGCCTATGCTCCTGCTTGTTTATTCGCCTACCCTGGGGGTAATATACTCTACTCACCTTATCTATGCTCCCTCCTGATTGTGTACACCTGTATAAGACCATCCCCATCCTCCTGCGCTGCAAGGAAGTGAGTCCTAGCCTGCCCAACCTCTCCCTATATCTCATGCTCCTCGAGTCCTGTACCTTTTCGCGCTCAACGCCATCCTTCCTACAGTAGGGCGACCAAACCAGAACACACATCTCTGAGTACGGCCTCGCTAATGTTTTAGGGTTTTTTTTTGTATTGCTCTATAGATGTAGTGCGAAAACAGACCCTTCGGCCCACCGAGTACACGCTGGCCCGTTCACACTAGTTCTACATCATTCCACTGTCTCGTCCACTCACATCTACGCACATGCGCACTAAGATTGAAACGTCATCCGCACCGTCCCGTCACACACACACTTTCCCGGGTGTTAGATACGCACATGCGCGCTAAGAGTGAAACGTCATGCGCACCGTCCCGTCACACACACACTTTCCCGGGTGTTAGATACGCACATGCGCGCTAAGAGTGAAACGTCATCCGCACCGTCCAGTCACACATTCCCATCGGGAGCCAGAAACAGACACAAGGACACACATGGAAATAAATTCTCATCTACTTTTATTAAGTGTTTGGGAATGGGTTGGGGGATTGACAAGGATTTTTGTCTTTCCGTTCCCTCCCTTCAACCCCATCCCTCCTCCTTCCACCTCTCATTGTTCACTCGCCCTCCGATCTCTCCTCGACTCCCTCCTTACATCAGACGTCGGTGGAGGCCAAGTAAATGTAGATGTTTATTGCAAAGATATATCGATTGTTGATAAGTACGGGTGGCGGGGAGAAGGGTGGAGAATGGGTGCAGAGGAAAAGACAAATCCGCCATGATGGAAACGAGGAGAAGAATTGAGTGGCAGAATGGCCTAATTCTGCTCCGAGAAGTTACAAACTCATGAACGTAGGTAAGTGGGACTTGGGCAGATTGATAGGGATATACAGACCAAACGTGTGCGGGTGGGACTAGCGTAGATGGGATATCTTAGCTGATGTGGGCATGTTGGGTGGAAAGGCCTATTTCCGCGGGGTGTGACTCGATGACTCTATCTACCCATCGCTCCGTGTGCCAAGCCAAGCCAAGCCAAACCAAGACAACCCAAGCCAAGATAACCCAACCCAAACGAACCCAAACCTAACTTCAATGCAACTTCTGCAACTGTTGATACAACGGTTCGAAGGCGAAAAGGTCCAGAAAGACCTCCAGGTCTCCATCGCAAGCTTTGGACGTCGACAGGAGACCTGCAGCATAGCTTGTTCCGTTGGCTCGAATCTCTAAGGCCAAGCCGTCGTCATGGTCCTCGAGCCTGATGGAGGAGTCGCGCGCTCTAGTGCAGAAGAGTCCCGTGAAATCTGGCTCGTTCTGGGGGTAGTTCTCCTTCAGGCAGGTCATACAAGCCTCCTTATCCTCAACTGATTGGACCGTGAGGTAGACATGATCCCCAGGTTTGTCGTGGTGACCTACATCCCAGCCAGCGGCTATCCCAGAAGCTCCAGGAGATACCAGATCCTCGTGAGGGACAGCGATGGGCACGATATAGTTTCCATAGTGGACTTTCTCAACGAGATGGACTATCGTGAATTTGTTCTTGGCTTCGTAAATGATGTTGCTTACATTGTAGGCATGGGCTTTCTCCATATCATGGCGGCAACGCACTCCAAGGTAGACCTTCATCCCCTGGATCATCTCGTTCGTGATTTGCTGCTCCCCAAAGATCTCGAGGCTTGTCAGCACCGTGTGGTCAAAGACGAGGAAGCCATTGTGAATGGAATGATCAGGTAGCACGATGAGGGCGCTCCAGGGAGATGCCCCTTTGGGGACCAGGGGGGAGACGGGAGGGTGGGCGGGGTCGAGGACCACCAGGGGTTCCCCCGCTTTGACTGTGGGGAGGGAGGGTAAGAGAGAGAGGGAGAGGCAGAGCGAGGCAGGTGGAGGGAGAGACAATGAGAGAAATAGAATGAGAGAAAGAGAGGAGAGCGAGGGAGATAGGTTGTGTGTGTGAGAGAGAGGGGGAAAGGGAGAGAGGGAGAGAGGGAGAGAGGGAGAGAGAGAGAGAGAGGGGGAGAGAGGGAACGAGGGAGAGAGGGAGAGAGGTACAGAGAGGTGGGGTTGGGCGGAGGGAAACAGAAGAAAATGAAATAGGAAGGGAAAGAGAGAGAGATAAAATGGAGAGAGGGAGGGAAGGGGAGGGTAGAGATGGAGGGAGGGGTGGGAGAACAAGAGATATCGTTATTCAGGTGCAATAAAGGACATTCGTGCCCTCCATACGATTCCCAGCCGACTGTTATCCCTCTGTACCCTAATTTCCCCTGGATCGCGACAGATAAACTCCCTATCCTAGAGTCACAAAAACACGCCCTTCTACCCAACTTGCCCAGCGACCAACATGACCCATCTGCAACTAATTCCACCTGCCCGCCAGTTGGTCCATATCATTCTAAACCTGCCCTATCCATGTACCTGTCCAGGTGCCGCTTGAACATGGCTTTTTAAGCTGCCACAACGACCTGATCCGACAGCCACATGACCATGTTCGTTCCATACATACATCACCCTCTGTGTGGAACTGTTGCAATATTCCATCTGCCCCCTCTCACCTTTAAGCCAATGTTCCATAGCTCTGGATTCCTCTACTCTGAGAAGGAGGCTCTAATCGATCTAGTCCTCTCATGATTTTGTTCACCTGTATAAGATCACCCGTCATAGTATTGTGTCCGAATGAATAATACCCAAGCATGCACCACCTTCTGTAATTCAGACAACGAGTCCTGGCAACATCATTTTAACCTTATTTGCACCTTATTCAACTTTGGTTTAGTTCAGCTATGTTCTGAGATGCAGCGCGGGAAACAGGCCCTTCGGCCCACTACGCCCACGCTTACCCGTTCACACGTTTAGTTTAGAGATACACCGTGGAAACAGGCCAAACGGCCCAACGAGCCTACGCTGGCCATCGATTATGCCCCTGTCCCACTTAGGACACCTGAACGGAAACGTCTGGAGTCTTTGCGCCCCACCCACGGTTTCCGTGCGGTTCCCGAAGGTTCTTGTCAGTCTCCCGACCTGCTTCCACTACCTGCAACCTCCGGCAACCACCTGCGACCTCCGGGAACCACACGGAAACCTTGGGTGGGGCGCAAAATCTTCAGAGGTTTCCGTTCAGGTTTCCTAAGTGGGACAGGGGCGTTACTCTCTCCGACTCACACTGGGGACAATTTATTATTGGGGACAAAGGAATGGCAGACGAGTTGAACATGTACTTTGGATCCGTCTTCACGAAGGAGGATACAAACAATCTCCCTGGTGTACGAGCCCCCAGAGGATCTCGGTGACGGAGAAACTGAAGAAACTTCACATTGGGCAGGTAATGGTGTTAGGCCGACTGATGGGACTGAAGGCTGATAAATCCCCAGGGCCTGATGGTCTGCATCCCAGGGTACTTAAGGAAGTGGCTCGATAAATCGTGGACGCATTGGTGATAATTTTCCAATGCTCTTTAGATTCAGAATCAGTTCCTGTGGATTGGAGGGTAGCTAATGTTATCCCACTTTTTAAGAAAGACTGGAGAGAGAAAACAGGGAATTATAGACCAGTTAGCCTGACAGCGTTGATGGGGAAGATTCTGGAGCCAATTATAAAAGATGAAATTGCGCCACATTTGGATAGCAGTAGCAAGGTCGATCCGAGTCAGCATGGATTTCCGAAGCGGAAATCATGCTTTATTAATCTTATGGGGATTTTTTTGTGGATGTAACTGGGAATATGGACATGGGAGAGCCAGGGGATGTAGTGTAGCTGGACTTTCAGAAGGCATTTGATTAAGGTCCCACACCGGAGATTAGTGGGCGAAATGAGAGCACATGGTATTGGGGGTAGGGTTTGATATGATAGGGAAGTGGTTGGCAGCCATGAATCACAGAGTATGGATTAACGGGCCCCTTTCACAAAGGCAGGCAGTGACGAGTGGGGTTACCGCAAGGCTCGGTGTTGGGACCGCAGCCATATACAATATATATTAGTGATTTAGATGAAGGGATTAAAAGTAACATGAGCAAATTTGCAGCTGACACGAAGCTGGGTGGCAGTGTGAACTGTGAGGAGGATGCTATGAGGATGCAGGGTGGACTTGGACAGGTTCGATGAGTGGGCAGATGCGCGGCAGATGCAGTTTAATGTGGATACATGTGGGCTGACATACTCTGGAATTTAGGATGGGAGGGGATATTCTTGAAACATATAAGATTATCAAGGGTTTGGACACGCTAGAGGCAGGAAACATGTTCCCGATGTGGGGGAAGTCCAAAACCAGGGGCCTCAGTTTAAGAATAAGGGGTGAGCCATTGAGAACGGAGAGGAGGAAATGCTTTTTCACGCAGAGACTGGTGAGTCTGTGGAATTGACTGCCTCAGAGGGCTGTGCAGGCCGGTTTTCCAGATGCTTTCAAGAGAGAGTCAGATGGAAGTCTTAAATATAGCGGAATCAAAAGATATGGGGAGAAGGCAGGAACGGGGTACTGATTGGGGGATGATCAGCCATGATCACATTGAATTACGGTGCTGGTTCGATGGACCGAATGTCCCATTCCTGCGCCTATTGTCTATTGACTAATTTACTTTTATACCAAGCCTACAGTTAACCTGCACGTCTTTTGAGTTTCGGGGAAAAACCGGAGAACCCGCAGAAAATCTCCTCAAGTCACTGGGAGAACGTACAAACTAAACACATAATGCACACGGAGCCAGGATCGAACCCTGGTATCTGACGCTGTCAGGCAGCAACGCTACCACTGCGCCATCCTTGACAACATATTTCCTGTAACATTTTACATGGTAAATGGTAGGGAATTGAAGAATGTAGGTGAACAGAGGGATCTGGGAATAACTGTGCACAGTTCCCTGAAAGTGGAATCTCATGTAGATAGGGTGGTAAAGAAAGCTTTTGGTGTGCTGGCCTTTATAAATCAGAGCATTGAGTATAGAAGTTGGGATGTAATGTTAAAATTGTACAAGGCATTGGGGAGGCCAATTCTGGAGTATGGTGTACAATTTTGGTCGCCTAATTATAGGAAGGAAGTCAACAAAATAGAGAGAGTACAGAGGAGATTTACTAGAATGTTGCCTGGGTTTCAGCAACTAAGTTACAGAGAAAGGTTGAACAAGTTAGGGCTTTATTCTTTGGAGCGCAGAAGGTTAAGGGGGGACTTGATAGAGGTTTTTAAAATGATGAGAGGGATAGACGGAGTTGACGTGGAAAAGCTTTTCCCACAGAAATTAGGGAAGATTCAAACAAGGGTACATGACTTGAGAATTAAGGGACTGAAGTTTAGGGGTAACATGAGGGGGGACTTCTTTACTCAGAGAGTGGTAGCTGTGTGGAATGAGCTTCCAGTGAAGGTGGTGGAGGCAGGTTCGTTTTTATCATTTAAAAATAAATTGGATAGTTATATAGATGGGAAGGGAATGGAGGGTTATGGTCTGAGCGCAGGTATATGGGACTAGGGGAGATTATGTGTTCGGCACGGACTAGAAGGATCGAGATGGCCTGTTTCCGTGCTGTAATTGTTATATGGTTATTATATGGTTATTGTGCCCGGAAATTAACCCTTTACTCGCCAACGTCTTATAGTACTGCAACCTCACCACCCAATTTCCCTACTCAAATATTATACTCTTCCAATATTATTTGATTGGGAAAATCTCACCTTCTTTACATGCTGTCAAATGATTTCCAAGTTGCGTGTTGTACCAGTGTCCATCGGCATCACAAGAGTAGTGTCCTGTAGAAAGATTACAGCCGTTATATGCCGTCCCTCCGGTTCGCTCTTGCCCGTTCGCTCTCCCCCCGCTCTCCCTCCCTCTCCATCCCGACATATTAGCCTCCCTCCGTCCGCCCCATCCTCCCGCCCCCACCTTCTCTCACCCCATCCCTTCCTCGTAGTCTCCCCACATTCCTCCCTCCCTCCCCCTCTCTCTCCCTCCCTTTATCCCCCTCCCTCTTTCTCCCTTTCTCCCCCCTCCCTCAGCCTCTCCCTTTACCCCCCCTCCACTGTGTGCGTGCGAGCGTGAGTGTGTGCGTGTGTGTGTGTGAGTGTGTGCGTGTGTGTGTGTGTGTGTGTCTGTGTCTGTGTGTGTGTGTGTGTGTGTGTGTGTGTGTGTGTGTGTGTGAGAGACAGATAGACAGACAGACAGACAGACAGACAGACAGACAGACAGACAGACAGACAGACAGACAGACAGACAGACAGACAGACAGACAGACAGACAGACAGACAGACAGACAGACAGACGACAGACAGTCAGACAGACAGAACAGACAGACAGACAGACAGACAGAAAGACAGACAGACAGACAGACAGACAGACAGACAGACAGACAGACAGACAGACAGACAGACAGACAAATACACAGAGAGAAGAAGTGCGCAAAGAGACGAGGAGGGGAGAGGGAAAGTGAGGTTGAAAGAGGGGAGAGAAGGAAGGGAAAAGAAAGAGAGCGGGCCGTTGGGAAAAGAGAGAATGGAAGATAAATAGTCGATGCACGGGAGGGGAATGGAGAAGAGACGAGAGGAGTGGGGAGGGATGAGGGAGACGAGGGGAGCGGAGAGAGACAGTTGCCAAGACGAAAGGAGAGGAGAGAGGGGAAGGGATGTGGAGGGGGGGGGGGTGGGTAGGGGGAGGGAGGGAAAGGGAAAGAGAGGAAATGAGAAGGAATGAGGGGGACGGGAGGAGAGGGGGGGGGGGGGGGGGAGGGAATGGGGTAATAGTCGATAGGGAGGGAAGTTGTAGTTGGACGGATGGGAGGGGAAGAGAAGGACTGCATACCGTCATCTGTGACGCTATTCTCCATATATCCATGGTCACATGTATATTTGATCACAGACAGGTAACTGTTATCGTTGTGTTCGGTCTTGTGCTCCATGTGGCCATGCGCGATCTTCTCTGGTTCGTTGCAATGCCCTATGTGGGATTTAAGGAGAGAGAGACCGAGGATAAAAGGTCAGTACGTGAGATACGGAGACCGGGTACCTTCCGTGAGATATGGAGACCGGGTACCTTGCGTGAGATATGGAGACCGGGTATCTTGCGTGAGATACGGAGACCGGGTACCTTGCGTGAGATACGGAGACCGGGTACCTTGCGTGAGATACGGAGACCGGGTACCTTGCGTGAGATACGGAGACCGGGTACCTTGCGTGAGATACGGAGACCGGGTACCTTGCGTGAGATACGGAGACCGGGTACCTTGCGTGAGATACGGAGACCGGGTACCTTGCGTGAGATACAGAGACCGTGTACCGTGCGTGAGATATGGAGACAGGGTCCCGTGCGTGAGATACGGAGACCGGGTACCTTGCGTGAGATACGGAGACCGGGTACCTTGCGTGAGATATGGAGACCGGGTATCTTGCGTGAGATATGGAGACCGGGTATCTTGCGTGAGATACGGAGACCGGGTACCTTCCGTGAGATACGGAGACCGGGTATCTTACGTGAGATATTGAGACCGGGTGCCTTGCGTGAGATACGGTGACCGGGTACCTTGCGTGAGATACGGAGACCGGGTCCCGTGCGTGAGGTACGGAGACCGGGTACCGTGCGTGGGTTATTGAGACTTGGAACCGTGCGTGGTGCTCCCAGTTTGCCACGCGGAGACCGGGAACTGTGTGCGTTGCATCCGTTTACTTACGTAATGGCGAGCAAACACGGAAGATTTTCCTTTTGCCACTTGTTTGCCACTTGGCCTTCCGGACTTGTGCAGACTGTACACATCATGTGAAAAAGTGGGAGGGGGAGAGAGAAGGAGGGGAGAGATAGGAAGAGTGAGCAGAGAGTGGGAACAGGGAGGGTGAATAGTACGGAGATAGAGGCAGGTGTAGAGCGTAAAAGAGAGGGTGCAGATAGTGGGGCAGAGGCCTGGAAAGACAGTGGTGAAAGAGATGGGGGGATAGAGACGGGAGATCATGGAGGTGGTAACTAGGGAGAGAGGTTGCGTAAGAGGGAAGAGGTTACGCCGAGGGTTTCTAAAGATGGGGAGAGGCGAGGGGAGTATAGGGACTGAGAGAGGGATTTATAGACCGATGGATCAGAGGATAGATAGAGAAAGGCAAAACGGTGAAGAGGGGGGATAGTGGAAAGATGAGCAGATGAGCAGAAGACAGGATTAAGAGGAGCTGTGATATATATATATAGAGGAGAGAGGTAGAAGAATGGTGGAGTGGGTAGATAGCAGAGATAGGAGACGAGACATCTAGAGAGGAGAGAGAGATGTGGACGAAGAGGTTATCTATAGCTGTTTGATTTAGATAGAATGGGGGCACAGCATGGCGCATAGATAGAAATAGTACGAGATGGTGGATACGCAGATAGAGGGAGATGTCAAGATTTGGTGAGAGGACGCTCGAAGAGAGGGGGATACAAATTGGAATCTCCTATAGATATAAATGGGTAGAGAGATGTAGCATGCTCGAGGCACTATGAGAGAGACGAAGAGATGCGCTGATAGCGAGATAGAAGATATCTCTAGACGCGCTAGATCTCTAGGGCGGAAGAGCTACTCTAGAGAGACGAGAGAAGAGAGATATATAGAGAGAGAGAGAGAGTAGCGAATGCTATCGCTAGTATACAGAGGTCAGACCGGCAGACAGAAAGTACGATAGGAACTATAGTTGGGAGAGAGATTTGTGGAATTATTTGCCGGAATACAGGTGGAGAGCGTAACGCGGTGTTGGGGTGAGGCTAGATAGAGAGAGGTTGGAAATGGGAGAATGTAGTATGGAAAGTGGTAGATGAGAGACAAAGATCAGCCTCATGGTACTTAAATTCACCCCCCTCTCTCCCCCTCTCTCTGCTCTCTTCTCACTCCCCCCTCCCTCTCCCCCTCTCTCAAGGAAATCTCCCTATCTCTCGCGCTCTCTCTCAACGGCGCTCTATCCCCTCTCTCAAATCACCAACCCGTCGCTCTCTCAACCCTTGCCTCACCAAATCTCATCTCATCTGCTACATCTTCTCCCTCTCCCTCTCTCTCTCCTCCCCTCGCTCTTCCCCATGTCCTCACCCCCTCTCTCTGCATCCCTTCCCCTCTCTCTCCCCCTCTCTCTCTCTACCCCCCTCTTCCCAGCCCTCTCTCTCCCCCTGTCTGCCCCCCCTCTCTCTGCTCTTTGCCCACTCCCCCTCTCTCTCCCTTCCTCTTCTCC
>NW_026575420.1:0-49263 GCF_028641065.1 Leucoraja erinaceus
AATACGACAAAATGTAATCAGGAGTTTCTATAAGATCCTCCCTCAATCTTCTAAAATCTAGCGAGTACAAGCCGAGTCTATCCAGTCTTTCTTCATATGAAAGTCCTGACATCCCAGGAATCAGTCTGGTGAACCTTAACCATATAACCATATAACAATTACAGCACGGAAACAGGCCATCTCGACCCTTCTAGTCCGTGCCGAACACGTATTCTCCCCTAGTCCCATATACCTGCGCTCAGACCATAACCTTCCATTCCTTTCCCGTCCATATAACTATCCAATTTATTTTTAAATTATAAAAACGAACCTGCCTCCACCACCTTCACTGGAAGCTCATTCCACACAGCTACCACTCTCTGAGTAAAGAAGTTCCCCCTCATGTTACCCCTAAACTTCTGTCCCTTAATTCTCAAGTCATGTCCCCTTGTTTGCATCTTCCCTCCTCTCAGTGGGAAAAGCTTATCCACGTCAACTCTGTCTATCCCTCTCATCATTTTAAAGACCTCTATCAAGTCCCCCCTTAACCTTCTGCGCTCCAAAGAATAAAGCCCTAACTTGTTCAACCTTTCTCTGTAACTTAGTTGATGAAACCCTGGCAACATTCTAGTAAATCTCCTCTGTACTCTCTCCATTGGTGAACCTTCTCTGTACTCCCTCTATGGCAACAATGCCTTTGAGCATTGGGCATTGTGACATCTGTTTCCCCAACGGCGTTTGCGAACGGCGTTTGTGGGGGGGTGAGAAGAGGGGAGGGAGGAGGAGGCAACGGGATAGATTTGGGAGGGAAAGGAGAGCAGGGTAGGGGGTGAGGGATGGGGAGAGAGCTTTGGGGGAGGGGGGATGGGGAGGGAGGGGAGGAGGGAGGGATGGGGAGAGGGGTGGGGGGAAAGAGGGGAAAGAGTGGGGAGGGAGGAGGAGAGGGGTAGCGGGAGTGATGGAAGAGGGACAGAGGGATAGGGATAGGGTGTGGGGGGGAGAGAGGGGAAGGGGGTGGTGTAGAGAGAGGATGGAGAGAGAGGTGAGGAGAGGGGGAGGAGAGAGTGCGAGAGAAGTGGAGAGTGGGGAGGGGGGGGAGGGAGGGATAGAGGGGTAGCGGGAGTGGTAGAAGAGGGACGGGGAGTGGTGGATGAGGGACAGAGGGGTTGGGGAAGGGGTGGGGGAGAGAGGGGAAGAGAGATGGGTGGGGATGGGAGAGGCGTGGCGTAAGGGGGTAGAAGTGGAAGAGTGGGGAGGGATGGGTAGGGGGAGTGGTGAGAGAGGGACAGAGGGGTAGGGGGAAGAGGGTGGTGGTAGAGAGGGAAGGGGTGGTGGTAGAGAGGGAAGGGGGGTGGGGGAGAGAGAGATGGGTGGCAGAGGGAGAGGGGTGAGGAGAGGGACACATAGAAACATAGAAATTAAGTGCAGGAGTAGGCCATTCGGCCCTTCGAGCCTGCACCGCCATTCAATATGATCATGGCTGATCATCCAACTCAGTATCCTGTTCCTGCCTTCTCTCCATACCCCCTGATCCCTTTAGCCACAAGGGCCACATCTAACTCCCTTTTAAATATAGCCAATGAACTGGCCTCAACTACCTTCTGTGGCAGAGAGTTCCAGAGACTCACCACTCTCTGTGTGAAAAATGTTTTCCTCATCTCAGTACTAAAGGATTTCCCCTTTATCCTTAAACTGTGTCCCGCTTGTCCTGGACTTTCCCAACATCTGGAACAATCTTCCTGCATCAGACAAATGCAATTCAGGACTTTTCACTTCACAAGCAAACCTGAATGACAGTTAGTGAAGAATTTGAATAATCGCTGAGCGTTCTCTATGGCAACAATGTATTTGAGCATTGGGCATTATGACATCACACGGATGGGTTTGAGTTTTATATATTAACTAGACCAAGTGCAGACCCGTTGGGTCTGTTTCCCCAACAGCGTTTGCGGCGGGGGGGGGGGGGGGGGGGGGGGGGGAGCACTCATATTAACCACCACCCAAACTCACAGGTGGGGGGAGGGGGGGAGGGGGAGGAGGAGGAGGAGGAAAACGGGACAGATTTGGGAGGGAAAGGAGAGCGGGGGGGTAGGGGGTGAGAGAGGGGGATGGGGAGAGAGATGTGGGGGTGGGGGGGGGGGATGTGGAGGGAGGGGAGGACGGAGGCAGTGGGAGAGAGGGGTGGGGGGAGAGAGAGGAAGAGAGTGGGGAGGGAGAGTGGAGAGGGAAGGGGGAGAGACATGGAAGAGTGGGGAGGGAGGAGGAGAGGGGTAGGGGGAGTAATGGAAGAGGGACAGAGGGGTAGGAGGAAGGGGGTGGCTGGAGAGAGGGAAGGGGGTGGGGGTAGAGAGGGAAGGGAAGGGGGGTGGGGGAGAGAGTGGGATGGGTGGGAGAGGGAGAGGGAGAGGGGTGAGGAGAGGGAAACGTAGAAATTAAGTGCAGTAGTAGGCCATTCGGCCCTTTGAGCCTGCACCACCATTCAATATGATCATGGCTGATCATCCAACTCAGTAACCTGTACCTGCCTTCTCTCCATACCCCCTGATCCCTTTAGCCACAAGGGCCACATCTAACTCCCTCTTAAATCTAGCCAATGAACTGGCCTCAACTACCTTCTGTGGCGGAGAATTCCAGAGATTCACCACTCTCTGTGTGAAACATGTTTTTCTCATCTCTGTCCTAAAGGATTTCCACCTTATCTTTAAACTGTGACCCCTTGTTCTGGACTTCCCCAACATCTGGAACAATCTTCCTGCATCTAGCCTGTGCAACCCCTTAAGAATTTTGTACGTTTCTATAAGATCTGCCCTCAATCAAGAGGGACAGAGGGGTAGGGGAAGGGGTGGAGGAGAGAGGGGAAGGGAGGGGGAGAGAGATGGGTGGGGGTGGGAGAGGCGTGAGGTAAGGGGATAGAAGTGGAAGAGTGGGGAGGGGATGGGGTAGGGGGAGTGGTGGTGAAAGAGGGACAGAGGGGTAGGGGGAAGGGGGTGCTGGTAGAGAGGGAAGGGGGGGGTGGTAGTAGAGAGGGAAGGGGGTGGGGGAGAGAGAGATGGGTGGCAGAGGGAGAGGGGTGAGGAGAGGGACACATAGAAACATAGAAATTAAGTGCAGGAGTAGGCCATTCGGCCCTTCGAGCCTGCACCGCCATTCAATATAATCATGGCTGATCATCCAGCTCAGTATCCTGTACCTGCTTTCTCTCCATACCCCCTGATCCCTTCAGCCACAAGGGCCACATCTAACTCCCTCTTAAATATAGCCAATGAACTGGCCTCAACTACCTTCTGTGGCAGAGAGTTCCAGAGACTCACCACTATCTGTGTGAAAAATGTTTTCCTCATCTCACTACTAAAGGATTTCCCCTTTATCCTTAAACTGTGTCCCGCTTGTCCTGGACTTCCACAACATCGGGAACAATCTTCCTGCATCAGACAAATGCAATTCAGGACTTTTCTCTTCACAAGCAAACTCAGAATGACGGTTAGTGAAGAATTCAAACAATCGCTGAGCGTTCAAGATGCTGCGCGCGCCTCCTGCACCAAGGGGGGGGGGGGGGGTGCGTGTGTCGTCACACACAAAGATCTTGTAGCGGAGAGCTCGGCTATAAGATCTTTGGTCACACACTAAGCTCGCGCCTCCATAAGCAGATGAGCGTCTTCTTGAATGGAGAGGGCGTGGCCGCCTCCACAAACAGTCACACACACTGTGGACCCGCCCCCACAAAAAATATTGTATGAGGAAGGGGAGGAGGAGGGTGGAGAGGGGGAGGGGGAGGAGAGGATGGGGGAGAGAGGGGGGGGGGGGGGGGGGGGGTTGGAGCGGGCATGCATGAGTCGAGAGAAGAAAGAAGGGCAGAGAGAGAGAGAGAGAGAGAGAGAGGTTGGTACAACAACAAAAAAGCTGGATAAACTCAGCGGGTGCCTTCTTCCGGGTTTCGGCCAACGGTGACCATTCAATTCGCTCCATAGATGCTGCCGCACCCGCTGAGTTTTATTCAGCTTTTTTTATGTCTACCTTCGATTTTCCAGCATCTGTAGTTCCTTCTTAAAGACAGAGACTGTGCACGGTAAGGGAATGAGGAGGGAGAGGGGGAAGAGTGTGGAGGGAGGGGGAAGAGTGGGATGGGAGGGGGAGAGAGAGGCGAAAGAGTGTGGGGGGGGGGGGGGGGGGGGGGGGTCTAAGCTATTACAGTAAATTAAACATTGTCACTAAGGCCGGCGTGTTGTAGAGTAATGTGTCTTTAACAAATAATCTCGGAGCTGCCTGTGAAAACTTACCGGTACTCACGGTAAAGTGAAGCCGCGGTCTCAATTAATAAGCGGCCAATTCGCGATCGTGGAGCCGAGGATCATCTCCGCGGGCGGGCAGGGGTGGGGGGGGGGGAGGGGGCTGTACATAGTGCCGTCTGTAGAGGTCGTTTGCTCATTTTCAGACCCTGATAACGGGAGAAAAACGGAGGGATATCGATCGCTATTTACCGCGAGTACCTAAGTTCCGTGATCGGAGCACTTTTTCCCGGCAAGTTTTCGTAGGCAGCTTCGAGATTATTTGTTAAAGACTTATTACTCTACAACAGGCTGGCATTAGTGACAATGTTTAATTGACCGTGTTATAGTTTAGGCCCTCAATTTCATGAATGAATGAGTGAGTGAGTGAAAAGTAGGGACTTTGCTTTCTTGCACTTTAATCCACCGCAGCACTTTCTTCAGCCTTTTTTATGCTTTTCCCACTAAATACAATGAAACTGCTGCAAGTTTCCATGACATTTATTCTACAGAACAACACATCGGAATCCCCAGTAAAACAGGCATCTGTGAAGCCCCCTCAGCCATTTTGTGTGCTTGCCTGAAACAAAGCGCGTGATTGGCCAACTGGCAGACAACTCAATGTCAAACGTGCTTTCATTGGACTATAAAATTCCCAACATTTTTCCGGTTTTCTCTAATTTAATAAAAATGTGCTAGTCTTCTTCATATCGAGTTTCAGGGGTGATTTATATAAATATTTTTACACAATATGTGACAATTTCATGTAGTTTGGTGACTTGGGTCACGAAACTGCTGAATAAAGCTCCTCGGCCCACAGCCTATTCTCTGTACTCCCAATATGGCAACAATGTATTTGAACATTGGGCATTGTGACATCACACGATGGAACGTTCACCGGGGCTGTGGCTCCTGCAAAGGCATATGTAAATGAATCCATTCCGATTGGCCATCTGTGAGCATCGGGCATTGTGACATCACACGATGGAACGTTCACAGGGGGCTGCTTGTGTGGGTGAGAATCCAGTTTCTTGTTGAAATATTGAGGTGGTGGGGTGGGGGGGGGTGTGTAGGATTTGATTAAAAAAGTGTACTTAAACACGACGAAATGTAATGAGTAGCGGATACTTATAAAGAAAAGCGAAATCTCTACCGAAATGGAAAAGACGTCGGCAATTCTGCGTCCGGTTTCGGAGTTGCGGAGAATCAAATTAAGAAACGCGGCCGGAAACCATACATGCAAATGGATCCATTCAGATTGGACGTCCGCGAGCATCGGGCATTGTGACATCGCACGGCAGGAACGAATCGAAAGGCAGGAAGGGATCCGTACTGCAGGCGGACGGATGGATTTGAGTTTTATATATTAATAGATAGATAGATAGATATATAGATATATATCACAAACAGCAGAGATCCCAGCACAGATCCCTGTGGAATACAAAATCCTAAGGGATGGCACAGTGGTGCAGCTAGTAGAGCTGCTGCCTCACAGCGCCAGAGGCACAGGCTCCATCCTGACCTTGGGACTGTCCATGTGGAGTTTCTACCTTCTCCCTGTGATCGTGTAGGTTCTCCAATTTCCTCCCACATTCCAAAGAAGTGCAGGTTTAGAGATTAATTGGCCTCTGTAAATTGTCCCTAGAATGTAACGAATGGATGAGAAAGTGGGATAACATAAATCTAGTGTGAATGGGTGTTCAATGTTCAGTGTGTGTACACGGTGGACTGAGGGACTTGTTTCCATGTTGTATCTCTAAACTAAACTAAACTAAACTACTCTGGTCAGAGACATCAGTCTGCAAATTGTCATTTTACCACAACCCTCTGTCTTATAACAGTAAGTCAGTTCTGAAAACATACGATCGAATCACTGTTAATCCTGAGCATCTTAATCTTCTGAATCAGCCCATCATGAGGGATTTACCTTCCACAACTGACGTGAGGTTCACTGGCTTGGTATAAATATAAATTGTCCCTAGTGTGTGTAGGATAGTGTAAGTGTGCGGGGATCACTGGTCGGTACGGACTCGGTGGGTCGAAGGGCCTGTTTCCGCGCTGAATCTCTAAACTAAACTAAACTAAACTCCCCATATTTACTTTGCAGGATCTCATCCTTTTTGCTCTTTACATCATTTGTGCCAAGATGCACAATGATGTCCGGCTGCTCACCCTACCTGTTGAGAATGTTCTGCAGCTGCTCAGAGACATCTTGGACCCTGGATTAGGGACACAACACACCATCCTGGAGTAGACCAAAAATGCTGGAGAGACTCAGCGGTGATCTAAAGGAGTAGGCGACGTTACGGGTCAAGACCCTTCTTCACCACAACCTTGAAGAAGGGTCTCGACCCGAAACGTCAACTACATAAACCTGCTGAGCTTCGCCAGCATTTTCTGTCTACTATCGATTTTTCCAGCATCTGCAGTTCCTTCTTAAACACAACGTCCTGTAGTCTAATTTTCTGCCTCAGAACCTTCTGTCTGCCCTTAACTAACATCTGCTCTCACTATTTAGAAGAATGTTTCCAGGGCCTGAGATGTAGGGAGAGGTTTGGCAGGCTTGGACTTTATTCCTTGGAGTGCAGGAGGCTGTGGTGATTTTATAGAGGTGTACAAAATAATTAGAGGATTAGATAGGGTTAATACATAGTCTTTTAGCAAGTAAAGGGGAATTTAGAGCTGAAGACAGAGGTTTTTTGCTGCATGTTTAAATGGCCTTCCCAGAGATTGGTGTTTCTAAGCCATGGTCTTTATTTGCATTGTTGAAGCACATCCATTCGCCCAGCATAAACTCGAATTGATGTCATGAACTTACAGATCTACAAATTTGCAGTCGGTGTTATCATTGCTCCTGCTGAAATACTTCCCAACATGAGAGCCAGCGTTGCATGCTTTCAAATGTGTGTGTACATTGGACATTGTGAGAAACAAATCGACAATTATAATGTTGCAATGCAACTGAATTTGTAGCTAATGAGGACAAATATGAATGATGCTGGTTCATAAAGAAAGACAGAGTGCTGGAGTACCTCAGCGGCTAGGCAGCATCTTTGGAAAACATGGATAGGTTATGTCAGGGGTCAATGATTGTGGTTGGTGGCCCCGAGCACAGGAGAACAAAGGAGGAAGATTGACTACACTTTATTGCCTTCCATCGCAGTGAAAAATGCTCAGAAATGGTGGATGTTTATGTTGAAATCAATTGGCGTATGTGAACTTGAACTTGAACTAACTTATCTACAATAGTAGCTTACAGTGTAAGTCTCATTAGCATTAAGAAGACGTTAACATTTTATGAATTGAAGTCCATGCAGACTTAAGTACTATGAGATGCTTTTTGCTGTAGCTGTTCTGCTGCCTCTACCCCTTGAACATGGACTAGCTTAACTATGGTAGTTACTTACAGTGTAAGTCTCATTAACATTAAGAAGAGGTTGTAGTGGATGTGGAGTTGTCCATTAATGAACGAGGCAGAAACGAAGCTTATGCGAAAATACTATCCTTTATTGCTCACTAATTCTCCCCACTCACCAACCCCACGCACGCGCGATCAACCCCTTAAATACTCCCCAGGGGCACCCGTGACTACACCGTGACCCCTACCTCTCGTCACCGGGACACGTGACTCCCCCCAGAGCTGAAGGTTATGTATAGTCCATGGCCCACCAGCACATGCCGCCACATTACCCTCCCCCCCCCCACCAGAACTGGTGGCACAAAAACAGACGGGCAACCGAACGAGGCGGCCGTACCTCGTACGTAAGACCCCAGGCAAACACGCAAAGGTTTATTTTCTGGTCAGGACAAATTAGTTGGGATCTGAGATGGTGGATGCCCTCAATGTTGAGGCTGGGCCACCTGGACTGGCTCGCTCAAGTCCAAATGGGTCGGCTTCAAGCGAGCCACCGACACGGTCTCCCCCCGACCCCCCATGTCCATTTCAAAAGTCATGGGCCCGTGCTGTAACACCCGAAAAGGACCTTCATAAGGACATTGTATGGGCGACCTGTGGGCATCGTGGCGGAGGAAGACATACTGACCGTCCACAAGAGCCGACAGCACGTGAGATGGAGTGACATCATGCCGAGACGTTGGGACAGGAGACAGGGCACCGACCCTCTCCCGCAGTTGGGCCAACATGGATGACGGCGACTCCTGGGGGCCACCAGTGGTTGGGATAAACTCCCCGGGCACGGTTAGTGGAACGCCGTAAACCAACTCAGCCAATGAAGCCTGCAAGTCCTCCTTTAGGGCGGTGTGAATCCCCAGCATGACCCACGGCAACTCGTCCATCCAACCGGGACCGGTGATTCGAGCCTTCAAAGCGCCCTGAAGCCGGTCACCACTGTAAGCAAGTGTGAAATGCCGCAGGATGGAGACAGCGGCCCCATGATATCCATGTGGATGTGGTCGAAAAGTGGACGAGGCACCGCAAAGTCTTGAACTGTCGCCCAGACGTGTCACTGAACTTTTGATATTTGACAGGGAAGGCACGTCTGGGCACAATGATCGACCTGCTTCCACAATCCGTGCCATACGAATCTTGCCGCAACCAACGCCACCGTCGCCCGGATGGATGGGTGGGCCAA
Organism: Leucoraja erinaceus; assembly: GCF_028641065.1. Classification (NCBI taxonomy): domain Eukaryota; kingdom Metazoa; phylum Chordata; class Chondrichthyes; order Rajiformes; family Rajidae; genus Leucoraja; species Leucoraja erinaceus. The sequence continues at coordinate 8,837 of NW_026575420.1, forward strand.
ACCATGAATGCCGTTGAAAACCCCACGACACCAGGTCACCGGAACAATAGGGTGCGGCTGCCCCGTGGAGACGTCACACAGGACGATGATGCCAGCGGAACCTAAAGGCACATCCTTGAGCACCAGCCCTGTGATGGCAGATCGGTACTCATCCGCTAACTGCGCAGCCGTCAAAGCAGAGTAATCGATTACTGGGGACACGTCGAGAACGGCCATTACAGCCGGGTAGGACAATACGTCCGCGACCAGGTCATTTTTCCCGGCAATGTGCCGGATGTCCGTCATAAACCGGAGATAGCGGTGAGGTGGCGCTGCTGCCCCCTTGGCAATGGCAACAGTGAGGGGCTTATGGCCAGTAAACGCAACAAAGTCCCGGCCCACCAGGAAATAACAGAAATGCCTCACCGCCAGGTATAAAGCAAACAGTTCCCGGTCAAACGTGCTGTATTTATGCTCCGCCGGGGTGAGTTGGCGGCTGAAAAAGGCGAGAGGCCGCCAGTGACCGTCTACAAACTGTTCCAATACACCACCAACCGCAGAGGCCGAGGCATCCACAATTAGTGCTGTAGGGGCATCAGCCCACAGATGTACCAGCATCATCACCCAAGGCAATGCCTCTTTCGCCCCCTCAAAGGCAGCCATAGCAACGTTGGTCCACTGCAAATCCTGCCCCTTGCCCAACAACAGTTGCAAAAGAGAAAAGATGTAAAACACTCCCCGATACATTTTATTTTCTACTATTAGGAGGCAACAGTGTATCCCGGGTTATCATGCCGAGTGCTATCGTCATTTCTGCAAAGTCTCGAAGGAAGAAAGGTAATGATAGGACTCAAACAACAATTCTTAGTACTTATGATCATGTGATGTTACTTTGAACAATGAAACATTAATCTCCCAATTTTGTTAGCCCTTGCTGTCTCCTCCCATCCCTCAGCCCTCGGGCTGCACCTTTTTCCCTTTCTTCTCCCTGCCCCCCCCCCACCCTATATCAGTCTGAAGAAGGGCTTCAGCCCGAAACGTTGCCTATTTCCTTCGCTCCATAGATGCTGCTGCACCCGCTGAGTTTCTCCAGCACTTTTGTTATGATTTTTCGCCAGTTCACTCACTGTTCTCGTGCTGCGTGTCCACCAAGTTTTATTCTGATCAGTTGAATGTCGTAAAAGTTAGTGATGTTTAAAAATCTTGCGCAGATCAATATCTTCTGCCATTCAGCGCTGCGTGGATTGCGCTCCCAGGACAGTCCACCCATCCCTGCGCCAATGCTTCTTTCTTCTTTATTGGAGCCGAGGATGGCCGGAGGAGCTTTACAACCGGACTTTCTGAGGCAGCCCAGCCCCAAGCAGCAGCCCAGCCCCAAGCAGCCAGCCCAGCCCAAAGCAGCAGCCCAGCCCCAAGCCAGCAGCCCAGCCCCAAGCAGCCAGCCCCAAGCCCCAGCCAGCCCAGCAGCCCAGCCCCAAGCAGCCCCAGCCCCAAGCACCAGCCTCGCGTCCACACACCCTCCTACACACCCCGCTACCCACACACCCCGTCCGCACTACCCCCACCCACACACACCCCCCGCCCACATACCACCCCCCACAACAACCCCACCTCCCCACAACCCCACCTCCCCCCACAACCCCCCCTCCCCCACAACTCCACCTCCCCAGAACCTCACCTCTCCCATGATCCCCTGCCCCAACAACCCCCCCTTGAGACCCCCCTCCCCCCCCACAATCGCACTGCCCCCACACACCCCCCCCCCCAATGAACCGCTCCACCCGCACCTCTCTCCCCCCCACACACACTTCCCCTTCCCCCACATTTCCCTCCCCAGCCCACACAACCGCCCCCAGCCCCCACAATCCCCCCCAGCCACACACCCCTCTCCCCACAACCCCCACACCACACACACACAACCCTGCCTATGCATCCACACACACACACACGCATACATCCACGCACCCACATACACATACACACATTCACACACCCACACACACCCACACACCCACACACATCCACACATACATCCACTCACCCACACATACACCCACATCCACACATACATCCACACATCTACAGATACACGTTTGACAGCTACACACAGACACACACATAAACTACAGATACACAAACAATGCAACACTTTTTGGGTTATTTTAAGTTCAAGGTAATAGCCCTCATTTGCAAAAGCCCCCGTCTGTAACATAAATATAGGCTCATTGTAACTTAAAATGAATCCTTAACGAGTAAACATCAAACTATTCTATTCTTGATGTGACATTTACATCAGAAATAAGATTTTTACCCTTACAGGTCAGTCCGCCAGCCTGGCACTGCCCCAGTCCCACTATGGCCGTGACCCCCACTCTGCACACTGGCAGTCAATGGGGTTCAGTAAACGGGGGAACCCACAGGATCTGGACTGACCAATTTATTAGGCTGGTTCAGGAGCCGGATCTCTGCGGCAGTCTCATTCAAAATACACACTCAAAATTATATTCATTATATTGTTATTATATAATATAATTATCTATATTTATATATAACTACAGTCATATTCACGTCATATATATATATGGAAGAATAATATATGGTTTAAATAGACAGCAGCACAGAATTAGGCTCTCATGGAGTAATATGAGCATTGAACGCTAGATGGCGCTTACTTTTTCGATCTCATTTTGTAATTAGCTTAATTAATTAATGTGCAGCTTTTGTCACTGACAGGTTATGACATCCTTCTCAATAATATTTTATAATTGTCCGTATTGTATATTTTATAATAATAATTCATGACCCAAGTCTGGGATCTATTTGAAATTTAGCTCAGATTTAGAACTGTACAACATTTCAAGTGGATCACAGACATGGGTCACGAAAGTTAAATTCTAGACACATTTTCGATGCTCGGCCCACAGCCTAAATGTGAGGTTATCCACTTTGGTGGCAAGAACAAGAAGTCAGATTATTATGTGAATGGTGTCAGATTATGTCAGAATGGTGTCAGTCGGTGGGGGGTTGCAAGCCGGCAGCCCTGCCAGCAGCGTGTTCTTTTTTTTCTACATTTTTTAATTTTTTTAGTCTATCTTAATGTGTGTTTTTGGTGTCTCTCTGTGTGTCTTGTGTGGGGGTGGTGTGGGGGGGTAAGGGGGAAACCGTTTTGGTCGCCTCATCCACAGAGACGCGAGTTTTTCCATGTCGCCTCCCCCGTGGTCTAACATCGAGGATCGGTGCGGCCTTTCCCGGAGACGTGCCCGGGGCTTCAGCGGCAGGTGCAGCGTGGACTCTCGTCGTGGAGCAAGCGAACTCTCACTGCTGCAGCCTGGAGCAGTCTGCGGAGCTCCAGCTGGCGGCCTCCTGGGCCTGGGTTCCCTCGTTCGGGACCTGGGAGGAGAAGAGCTCCGACCACTGGCCCACGGCCTACTTTGGGCGCTGCGGGGACTTACCATCAGGAGCGGGGTCCCTCACCGGGGACCCCTGGATAGGAGCTCCGGCCCTGCGGTCTGCGGTGCTTCCGGCTGCAGGGTCTTTATAACTTCGACCGCCAGCCTGCGGCCTACACCAACCTGAAGCCTCAGTCTCCAGTGGGGGAGGCACAGATTCAGGACTTACCTGGACTTTATCTGGACTTTACCTTGTCTACACATCTGGACGCCCGCAGCAGCGACTGCGGTGGTTCGAGGTCCCGACCACGGGGGAAAATGGAGGAGGACTGGCCAATGTTGTGCCTTCCACCACTGTGATGAATGCTGTGGTGGATGTTGTGTTAAATTATATATTGTGTTTTGGTGTGTTCTTTTTTCATTGTACCGCTGCTGGCAAATTCAATTCACTTGCACTTTAGGTGCAAGTGACGAATAAACGGATTGTATTGTATTGATTGATTAGGAAAAGGGGAAGTACGAGACCTGGGTGTCCTTGTACATCAGTCACCGAAAGTAAGCGTGCAGGTACAACAGGCAGTGAAAAAAGCCAATGGCCTTCATAACAAGAGGATTTCAGTATAGGAGTAAAGAGGTCCTTCTGCAGGGCCCTGGTGAGCCCACATCTGGGGTATTGTGTGCCGCTTTGGTCTCCTAATTTGAGGAAGGACAACCTTACTATTGAGGCAGTGCAGCACAGGTTCACCAGGGTAATTCCCGGGATGGCGACACTGTCATATGATGAAAGAATGGAACAACTGGGCTTGTATTCACTGGAATTTAGAAGGATTAGAGGGGATTTTATAGAAACATATAAAATTATAAAAGGACTGTACAAGCTCGATGCAGGGATTTGACACGCATGATGCAGGCAGGAAACATGGTCCCAATGTTGGGGGAGTCCAGAACCAGAGGCCACAGTTTAAGAATAAGGGCTAGACCATTTAGAACTGAGATGAGAAAAACCTTTTCACCCAGATAGTTGTGAATTTGTGGAATTCTCTGCCTCAAAAGGCAGTGGTGGCCGATTCACTGTATTCAAAAGAGTTAGATAGAGCTCTTAGGGTTAACGGAATCAAGGATATGGGGAGAAGGCAGGAACGTGATACTGATTGTGGATGATCAGCCATGATAACATTGAATGGTGAAGGCTGGCTCGAAGGGCCAAATGGCCTACTCCTGCACCCTGTTTCTATGTATCCATGTGACTTGCTAATCTTGCCCTGTATATTCTCATCCTAATCAATCATGTAGATGACAAACAGTAACGGGCCCAGCACTGAACCCTGAGGCACACCACTAGTCACAGGCCTCCAGTCTGAGAAGCAACATTCCACCATCACCCTCTGCTTCCTTCCATGGAGCCAATTTGTTATCCATTCAGCTATCTCTCCTTGGATCCCATGCAGCCTAACCTTCCAAAGCAGTCTACCATGCGGAACCTTGTCGAATGCTTTGCCGAAGTCCATGTACACAACATCTACAGCTCTGCCCTCATTAACCTTTTTGGTCACTTCTTCAAAAAAATCAATCAGATTTGTAAGTCAGGATCTCCCACATACAAAATCATGCTGACTATTCCTAATCAGCCCTTACCCATCCAAATGCATGTATAACCTATCCCTCAGAATACTCTCTAGTAACTTTCCAACTACAGATGTTAAGCTCACTGGCCTATAGTTCCCAGCAATTCCCTGCAGCCCTTCTTGAAAAGAGACATAACATTTGCCACCCTTCAGTCTTCTGGCACCTCTCCTGTATTTAAGGTCGACTCATACATTTCAATCAAGGCTCCCACAATTTCCTCTCTAGTTTCCCACAATGTAGGTATGTTACAATACTTACCTTCAGCGGCGCTGCAATTCTGCCACTGGCCGTGTGCGCGATTTTGGCGCGTTTGAGGGGGGGGGGGGGGGGCGGGGTTAAAACGCGTTTTTTTTTCTTACCTTGTCCAGGATTATATTTGGTTGGAGTGCAAGATTAAATCGCCCGACTCGTTCTGCGCTGGAGTGATTTTAAAATCAGCTTCTGAAGCCGTCTACGCCGACAACGGGGACGGATTTCATGTAGGTGACAGGTAAAAGAAAGCGGTTTATTTTTATGTATAAAAGTGGTCCTTAAGATACCTTTAGTTCATATTTTAAGTTGCAAAATGGTGATTTAGTCCCCATACCAACCGGCAGTGTTTTCCATGCAGATATGGGGATCTAAATCACTGCAAACCGCAATGTTCCAAATGGTCGCCTTCCAGAAAAACCCACAGGCAAGTTGATTTAAATAGCCATTAATTTACAGGCATTAAACATTAAATTCCTTCCATTTGGCCCATAAATCCATGACAATGAGACTTAGAAATTATGTTATATTGTGAATTCTTGTGTGAATGTTATTTGGACACTTAGACTATTTTAAAATGTGAATCTAATCTTAAGAAATTGATAATGTTTAGATCTAGTATTTAAATTTTGTAACTAGCTACAATTAGGTAACTAATTATATGCTTTAATTTGAAGTCATCTAAGTAAGATTGTTTCATATCTGTTTCAAAATGCTTCAATCTATAATAACTGAAAATTTATTTTCGTTCTCTTAATTTTTAAGAAATTTATGGCCATTTGACTGTCCTCGATCACAGCTTTTGTGTTAAGTCAATGGAAAAGCAATAGAGAACAAGATGCTAATTCCCGAGTATGAAAATGGCCATAACTTTTTAAATACTGAAGATATGAAAGTGAATTAGATGACAAATTCAATTTCTTTTTATGTTTTATCTGATGGGATAAATAACAGACTTGATTTTTCCACATTCCAAATTACCCACATTCCTCACTGTGATGAAAGGCAAAAATATCCAAACTTCTTCCTCTTTATTCTCCCGCAGGGCGGTTGAAACTCCCGTGTCGGGGCGATTGAAACTCCCGTGTCGGGGCGATTGAAACTCCTGCGTCGGGGCGATTGAAACTCCTGCGTCGGGGCTATTGAAACTCCCGCGTCGGGGCGGTCGAATTTCCTGCGGCTTGGAGTTCTCGAAGTCCATCTTTGACCGGAGACCGCGAGCTCCATGATGTTAAGTCTGCAGGCAACCATAGTTGGAGCTACGCAGACGATCCCTGGCAAAAAGATCACGGGCTACGTGATGTTATAGTCCCAGAGGCTCCCCGCGGTCGAGCTCTCAAAAGTCAGTCTCCTCGATGTTTGGCCACAGTGCGGACGGAGATATGATACGGATAAAAATTGCATCTCCGGCGAGGTAAGACATTATAAAAAATTCACCCCCCCCCCCCCCCCCCCCGTTAAACAAGCTAAAGAACACTGTAAACTTACATTGAACACATACTATTTAAACACAAAGAATGGACAGACAGACTGTTGGTGAGGCAGCCATTGCTGGCACCACCTGGTGGTTAATTGACCTACTTCCATTGTCTGGTCCAAGTTCCTTCATCCTACTCGGTAAATACAGAGTTGAAATACTCATTGAGGACCTTGCCCATCTCCTGTGGCTCCTCACAGAGGTGACCTCCTTGATTGCTGAGAGGTCCTTCTCTCTCTAGTTACCCTTTTCCCCCTTACGTATTTATAAAATTCTTTGGGATTGACCTTAATGCTACCTGCCAGAGCTATCTCCTGGCCCCTTTTTGCCCTTCAGATCTCCCTTTTCAGTTTACTACTTAGTTCCTGAAACTCATCCAGGGATACACTTGATCCCCGCTGCCTATACCTGTCCCATGCAATCTTCTTGTTTTTGACCAACGCCTAGAGTTGCCAACTTTCTCACTCCCAAATAAGGAACAAAAGGTCAAAATACAGGACAAATTTCCGACGGCAATTCGTTGACCGACTTGGCCATGGCTGGGTGAGTGATGGTTTGGCCTGGATGCTGGACTGTACACAAAGCCCAACCGGCAGGCCAGATCAGGAGTTTTGGCCTCGACGACGTCACCCACAAATTCCGACATCCCGTCCAACTCATGAACCGATGATCGGCCATGAAAAGGAGGTGTGGTGGTGTCAGCGATAAGCGAAGGTCCGATTGTCGGAGAGCTGGCCGGGCTGCTGACCGACGGGGCCACGGGCGAGGCGCTGCTGCTGCACTCCATGGGCTGGACTACGTCAGCATGGGTGAGGAGGGGCTGGACGCGGTGCTCTGACCTGACAAGACCATTCGACCCGAGTAGTAGCAGTCAAATACGGGACAAGGGCAGTCCCGTATGGGACAAACCAATTTAGCCCCAAAAACAGGATGTCCCGTCTAATACGGGACAGTTAGCAACCCTACCAACGCCTCAATTGCCCTTGTCAGCCAACCTTCCTTACGTTTGCCTGCTACGCTCTTCATTCTAACTGGGTCGTAAATATCCGAGCTTTTGTCAGCACAATTTAAAAAATGGTTGGTGCACTCAGTGGGCCGAAGGGCCTGTTTCCCTGCTGTATATCTAAACTAAACTGAACTAATCTAAACTAAAGAAGGGGCGTTGTGAGTTCAAAACTGAGAGACTCCTCGACCAAAAGAGTGAATCTGGTCAATTCATTAATGTGGGTAATATCTGAGTCAATAGACAATAGACAATAGGTGCAGGAGTAGGCCCTTCGAGCCAGTGCCGCCATTCAATGTGATCATAGCTGATCATCCACAATCAGTACCCCGTACCTGCCTTCTCCCATATCCCCTGACGCCACTATTTTTATGAGCCCTACTTAGCTCTCACTTGAAAGCATCCAGAGAACCAGCCACCACCACCCTCAGAGGCAGAGAATTCCACAGACTCACCACTCTCTCTGAGAAAAAGTGTTTCCTCATCTCCGTTCTAAATGGCTTACTCTTATTCTTAAACTGGCCCCCTGGTTCGGGACTCCCCCAATATCTTGAACGTTTCCTGCGTTTATCGTGTCCAAACCCTTAACAATCATATATGTTTCAATGAGATCTCCTCTCATCCTTCTAAACTCCAGATTGTACAAGCCCAGCTGCTCCATTCTCTCAGCATATGGGAATTAATCTTGTAAACCTACGCTGCACTCCCTCAATAGCAAGAATGCCCTTCCACAAATTAGGGGATCAAAACTGCACACAATACTCCAGGTGTGGTTTCACTAAGGCTCTGTACAACTGCAGAAGGACCTCTTTGTTCCTATATTCGATTCCTATATTTCCTTTTCACAACTTGACGCCATTTAGATAGTAATCTGCCTTCCTGTTTTTGCTACCAAATTGGATAACCTCACATTTATCCGCATTAAATTCCATCGACCATGCATCTGCCCACTCCCCCAACCTGTCCAAGTCACCCTGCATTCTCATAGCATCCTCCTCACAGTTCACACTGCCACCCAGCTTTGTGTCATCTGCAAATTTGCTAATGTTACTTTGAATCCCTTCATCCAAATCATTGATGTATATTGTAAATAGCTGTAGTCCCAGCACCGAGCCTTGTGGTACCCCACTAGTCAATGCCTGCCATTCTGAAAGGGACTCGTTAATCCCTACTCTTTGTTTCCTGTCTGCCAACCACTTCTCTATCCATGTCAGCATTCTACCCCAATACCATGTGCCCTAATTTTGCCCACTATTCTCCTATGTGGGACCTCATCAAATGCTTTCTGAAAGTCCAGGTACACTACATCCACTGGCTCTCCTTTGTCCATTTTACTAGTTACATTTTCAAAAAATTCCAGAAGATTAGCCAAGCATGATTTCCCCTTCATAAATCCATGCTGACTCGGTCTGATCCTGTTACTGCTATCCACATGTTTGACTATCTCATCTTTTATAATTGACTCCAGAATCTTCCCCACCATCAATGTCAGGCTAACTGGTCTATAATTCCCTGGTTTCTCTCTCCCGCCTTTCTTAAAAAGTGGGATAACATCAGCTACCCTCCAATCCACAGAAATTGATTCTGAGTCTCTAGAACATTGGAAAATTATTACCAATGCATCCACGATTTCTAGATCTATTTCCTTAAGTACTCTGTCATGAGTTTTGTAAAGCAAAGTAAATGTGAGGTTATTAGAAGTCAATGGTTTGCATGCATGCTTAAGTAACTTGAGTGTTTATAAAGATGAAGTTGTACTAAACCTAGGCTTAGTCTTTTGTTCGACATATCAGGTGACACCTTATAGAGGATCAACACAACAAACCAGGAGCCCCCTGGAAACAGTGAGAAATCACTACCAAACACTAAAAAAGACAATTACCAGTCAAATTTTATTCTTGACAAGAAGTATGAACTGACAAAATTATGAATCTAACCCTATATCACACACACAAACTGTTGCCCGCAACATTGATTACACTGCGAGTCGCGTCGGGTCAGGTTGGCTCCGGTTACTAAAATGGGCGGTGAAAAATGCCCAGGATCCCCTCCGTAGCGTTCTACACGTCAGCCCATTGTATTTCGCAGGAGTAGCCCATCTTGCTCTGCTCTAAGATCTTTGATCACTACTACCAATGTTTCACACGTCCTTTTGAATGCGGCCTTGCAAAAAGAAAAACTTTTTTTATAAAATCAAAATCAACTTTATTCAGAATATACAGTATATACAAAACAAGAACTGGGAAAAATACTACCGACATTCTCGGAGGCTGCACATACATTTGTTTGCATCGCTTCCAAATGTTCACAAATGTTTTGCCTGGCACCCTTGTCATTCGTGTGGCCTCCTGGGGTTCTATCCCTTCTCTCATTTGATGGCAAAGAGATAAACATGTTATTTTCCGTTGGGCACAAAGAGTCAAAGGTGACTGGTGATAACTGACAGACGTGTTAAACAGGCAGAGAAAAGATCACCCAATCAGGCCGGGTGTGACAAATGCAGTGATTCTGTTGCTATCCTGTTCTGGGCTTGTATTGGATCCAGGCAGTTCCGCCATAGGCACACTGCAATTTCTTGCAGCAAAGCTAGTTTCACTTTCGAGGCTGAGTTTCTATTCAGCATCAGGAAAAGACTGAGTGAGGAAATCATTTCCTGCAACAACTTCTCAATCGACTCAACAGTAAAAGTGCAGCTAAAGCTGCGAACAGAAATTCAAAGAGCTTTGTATCTAATGAACACCATGAGGTAGAGAACACTGTAATTCCTTCTGTATTAAGTTGATGTGTTAATCATTGTTGGTTTGAAAGTATGTGTAATGCGTTATGTTACATTTGATGCATGTAGTTGGTACTGTATGTTCAGAGATACATCATTAAATGTAGGTTCACGTGTAGAAAGAAAGTTATTTCAAGCTGATGCATTTTCATTATTAAAACAGCATCGTATCTCCTATCTGGCAAAATTGCAGCCAAACTTCAGAAATCAAATGTTTTTGTTGTTATTCAGACTACTTGCATGTTTCATAGTTTCTCTGTCATTGTGGTTACATATGTGTTATTTCGATTAGCCCTTGCTGTCTCCTCCCAACCCTCAGCCCTCGGGCTCCTCCTTTTCCCCCATTCTTCTCCCTGGCCCTCCTGCAGCCTACCTTCGAGGCACTGGAGGCATTAACCCGGTTCACCTTCCTACCGGCCCTTGGTCTCCACGCCCAATGTCTCCAGCAACTCCATCCCAGTATTCCACATCCGATGAGCTATCGGGCGGTTCTGCGTCCAAGGAGCCTCCAAGCGAGTCCAGCCGCCCGCTGAATGCGCCCGGTTTCGGCTCTTCTGCCGTCTGATGGACTGTCCAGTGACGGAGCCTCCGGCGGTTCCACGTCTAACGAGTTCTGGGTTGGTTCGGCCGTCCGACGAGTCTTCTGTGGCTTGGTGATGCACTGCTCGACTAGATACATCTTAAACATTGTTCCTGTCTCAACACGCACTCAGGCGCTGGGTTTAGATTTAAACTATCCTCCTCTGTAACTAATTCCTTCTTGAGCTCTCTCTAAGCCTCTATCTTTCATTCTAAATCTATGCCAGCAGGCAGGTTTGCCACTGCTACACGGGTGGGTTTAAACTAAATAGTGTGGGAGGGGGGCGGAGACAAATTTGAAATGCAAGGATGGAGTTAAAGGGAAATAGAGTATAGGGAAAGTTAAAAAAGACCCCAGAATTAACGGGGCGGAAAGCTCATGAAGGGAAAAGAGAGTATGGTCAAGTGAAATAGGAATCGGTGTGAAAGGTGAGGCAGTAATGGATTAAAAGTATTATATATGAATGCGTGAAGTATTAAAAGTAAAGTGGATGAGCTTGAGGCTCAGTTAGAGATTGGTAGATATGACATTGTGGGGATTACAGAGACATGGCTGAAGGAGGATCGGGGCTGGGAAATTAATATTCAGGGTTATACATCCTATAGAAAGAACAGGCAGGTGGGCAGAGGAGGTGGGATAGCTCTGTTGGTGAGGGGTGAAACTTAGTCCCTTGCGAGGGGTGACATAGGTACTGATGATGTACAGTCACTGTGGATAGAATTGAGGAATTGTAAAGGTAAGAAGACACTAATGAGAGTTATCTACAGACCCTCAAATAGTCGCCTGGATATAGGGTGCAAGTAGCAGGGGGTAAAATTGGCATGTAACAAAGGTAATGCCGCTGTGGTTATGGGAGATTTCAATATGCAGGTAGACCGGGAAAATCAGGTTGGTTCTGGACCTCAAGAAAGGGAGTTTGTAGAGGGCCTCCCAGATGGATTCTTAGAGCAGCTTGTTCTGGAGCCTTGGTTGACTGGAAAAGGATCCTAGCAGGAATGATGGTGGAACAGCAATGGCAGGAATTTCTGGGCATAACCCAGAAGATGCAGCTTCATTTCATTCCAAAGAAGAAGACAGATTCTAAGGGGAGTAAGAGGCAACTGTGGCTGACAAGAGAAGTTAGGGATGGAAAAAAATAATAATAAAAGGTGTATAACACAGCATAGAGTACCGGGAAGCAGAGGATTGGCAAACTTTCAAAGGACAACAGAAGGTAACAAAAAGGGCAATACCAGGTGAAAAGATGAAGTACGAGGGTAAGCTGGCCAAGAATATAAAGAAGGATAGTAAAAGCTTCTTTAGCTATGTTAAGAGATAAAGATAAGTAAAGACAAATATGGGTCCCTTGACGGCAGAAACAGGTGAAATTATTATTGGGGACAAGGAAATGTCAAAAGAGTTGAACAGGTACTTTAGTTCTGTCTTCACTAAGGATCTGTCTTCACAAACAATCTCCCAGATGTACTAGAGGTCAAAGGATTTAGGGAGGAACTGAAAGAAATTTGCATTAGGTGAGGAATAATATTGTGTAGACTGATGGGACTGAAGGCTGATAAATCCCCAGGGCCTGATAGTCTGCATCCCAGGGTACTCAAGGAGGTGGCTCGAGAAATCGTGGACGCATTCGTGATCATTTTCCAATGTTCTATAGATTCAGGATCAGTTCCTGAGGGTAACTAATTGATGGATAGCTAATGTCGTCCCACTTTTCATGAAATGAGCGAGAGAGAAAACGGAATTATAGACCAGTTAGCCTCACATCGGTAGTGGGCAAGATGCTGGAGTCAATTATGAAATAAGTGATAACGGCGCAATTGGATAGCAGTAAAAGGTCCAAGTCAGCATGGATTTATGAAGGGGAAATCCTGCTTGACAAATCTTCTAGAATTATTTGAGGATGTGACAACTAAAATGGATGAAGGAGAACCTGTGGATATAGTGTATCTGGCCTTTCAGAAAGCCTTTGATATGGTCCCACACAAGAGATTAGTGGGCAAAGTTAGAGCACATGGTATTGGGGGTAGGGTATTGACATAGATAGAGAATTGGTTGGCAGACAGGAAACAAAGTGTAGGAATAAACAGGTCTCGGTCAGAATGGCAGGCAGTTGTGAGCGGAGTGCAGCAAGACTCGGTGCTGGGGCTGCTACTATTTACAATATATATTAATGATTTAGATTATGGTATTTAAAGTAACACAAGCAAATTTGCAGATGACACAAAGCTGGGTGGCAGTATGAACTGCGGAGAAGATGCTAGGAGGACTTGGACAGGTTGAGTGAGTGGGCAGATGAATGGCAGATGCAGTACAATGTAGATAAATGTGAGGTGATCCACTTTGCTGGCAAGAAAAAGGAAGCAGATTATTATCTCAATGGTGTCAGATTAGGAAAAAGGGAAGTGCAACGAGACATGGGTGTCTTTGTACACCAGTCACTGAAAGTAAACATGCAGGTACAGCAGTGAAGTCAACTAATGACATGTTGGCCTTTGTGACAAGAAGATTTGAGTATAGGAGTAAAGAGGTACTTCTACTGTTGTACAGGGCCCTGGTGAGACCACATCAGGAGTATTGTGTGCAGTTTTGGTCTCATAATTTGAGAAAGGACATCCTTGCTATTGAGGTAGGTTCACAAGGTTACTCCCCGCGATGGCGGGACTGTCATATGAGGAAAGATTGGAAAAACTGCGCTTGTATTCACTGGAATTTAGAAAGATGAGAGGGGATCTTATAGAAACATCTAAGGACTGGACAAGCTAGATGTAGGAAAAAATGTTCCCATTGTTGGGGGAGTCCAGAACCAAGGGCCACAGTCTAAGAATAAAGGGTAGGCCATTTAGAACTGAGATGTGAAAAAACATTTTCACCCAGAGAGTTGTGAAATTGTGGAATTCTCTGCCACAGGCAGTGGAGGCTGATTCACTGGATGAATTTAAAAGGGAGTTATATAGAGCTCTAAGGGCGAACGGAATCAAGGGATATGGGTAGAAGGCAGGCACAGGTTACTGATTGTGGATGATCGGCCATGATCACAATGAATGGCGGTGCTGGCATGGGGCCAAATGGCCTCCTCCTGCACCTATTTTCTATGTTTCTATGTTTGTGCCCTCAATCGTTAGATACCTCTGCCGTGGGGAAATCTTTGCTACAACGTACACTCTCTATGCCTTTTATAATTGTGAATACCTCTGTATGGCCCCGCTCAGTCACCATTGCTCCAGGCAAAGTAAACACAGCCTTTCCAGTCTATCCTCAGGAATCTTTGTACACAAACAGCAGATGTTCCAGCATTTCTTTCTTTGCAGTATCATATCTCAGTTTAGTTAATTGTCTATTGTACCAAGATACAGTGAAAACATATCTGGTGATAACACAAATAAAAACTAAAAAGTATTTCCATTTGGGTCTCGGCAAATGTACAAAGTAATTATTTATTCAGATATTGTTGTTTTAAAGATTGTATGAGACCATGACTTCCTGCTTTGTTTCAGGTAAGATGCAGGTAGAGAATAGATGGGTGACCAGCAGCATAGGGTTCAGGAATGCCCTGTGGCCTTTCCCCCTTTTGGATACTGTTGAGGGAGATGACCATGTAGTGGGCAGCAGCAGCAGCCAGGTCTGTGGCACCGGCCATGGCTCTGAGACAGTGAGGTCGGGTGAAGGCAGGCAGAGCGATAGTGAGAGGAGACTCTATAAACAGGGGGGACAGACAGAAGATTCTGTGGCAGCAAATGGGATTTCAGGATGATCTGGTGCCTTCCTTGTGCCAGGGTTCTGGACATTTTGGATCAGCTACAGATTATTCTCAAGAGGGAGGGTGAAGTCAGAAGTCATTGTGTACGTCGACACAAATGATGTTGGTTGGAAAAGGGATGAGGTCCTGCAGAATGAATATAGAGAGTTAAGCCCCTGTCCCACTTAGGAAACCTGAACGGAAACCTCTGGAGACGTTGCGCCCCACCCAAGGTTTCAGTGCGATTCCTGGAGGTTCCCAGAGGTTTTTGTCAGTCTCCCTACCTGCTTCCACTACCTGCAACCTCCTGCAACCACCTGCAACCTCCGGGAACCGCACGGAAACCTTTGGTGGGGCACAAAGTCTCCAGAGGTTTCCGTTCAGGTTTCCTAAGTGGGACAGGGGCATTAGGCAAAAGGTTAAGATGCAGGACATTGTGGATTGTAATCTCTGGATTACTAACAGTGGCACGTACTTGCTAGTGAGGGTAGCAATAGTACAGATGAATGTTGATGCATGAGAGAGGGATTCAGATTTTTGGGCCATTGGGATTTGTTTTGAGGCAGAGGTGACCTGTAATAGAGGGACATACACTTATACCTGAACTGGAGGGGCACCAACATCCTTGCTGGGAGGTTTGCCAGTTCTACTCGGGAGGATTTAAACTGGAATGGCAGGGAAGTGGGAACCAGAACAGCAGGAAAACAAAGGGAAGGGCTGATGAGAAAGTGAAGATTAGGCATCAGGCCTAATGAGGAATATAAAGTGATAAGGAAAGGACACATGCGGGTGATTAGGAGGGCCAAACGTGTTCATGAAATGTCATTACATATATGCTGGGGCAGTTTAAGGTCGAGAAGGAGGTGGTGCTGAGGCTCTTGAAGATCATAAAGCTGGATAGATCATGGGGCCTGATGAGATCTATGCCAGGTTATTGAGAGAGGCAAGAGAGGATATTGTGGGGGCCTTGACAAGGATCTTTGTTTCTTCTCTAACCACTAGCGACGAGCTGGAGAACTGGGGAGTGGCCAATGTTGTTCCTTTGTTTAAGAAGGAATGTGGAGAGAATCCAGGTAACTATAAGCCAGTGAGCCTCACGTCAGTCCGGGGAAACTGTTGGAGAGAAATCTCCAGGATGGGATTTACTCCCAAGGTGGAAGAGAATGGGCTAATTAATGATAGCCAACATGGCTTAGTATGCAGCATCGTATTTTACTAACTTGAGCATGTTTCTGTGAGGTGACAGAGATTGATGAAGATAGGTTGGTGGATGTTTTATACCTGTACATGGATTTTAGTAAGTCTTTTGATCACATCCCTCATGGTAGGCTGATCCAGAAGATTAAGATGCATATAATGCACAGACATTAGACAATAGACAATAGATGCAGGAGTAGGGCATTCGGCCCTTTGAGCCAGCACTGCCATTCACTGTGAAAATGACTGATCATCCACAATCAGTACCCCGTCCCTGCCTTCTCCCCATATCCATTAATTCAACTATCTTTAGGAGCTCTACCTAACTCTCTCTTGAAAGCATCCAGAGAATTGGCCTCCATTGAGGCAGAGAATTCCACAGATTCACAACTCTCTGTATGAAAACGTTTTTCCTCATCTCCGTTCTCCCCTTATTCTTAAACTGTGGCCCCTGGTTCTGGATTTCCCCAACATTGGGAACATGTTTCCTGCCTCTAGCATGTCCAATCCCCTAATAATATAATATGTTTCAATAAGGTTTCCTCTCATCCTTCTAAATTCAAGTGTATACAAGCCCAGTCGCTCCATTCTTTCAACATATGACCGTCCCACCATCTCGGGAATTAACCACGTGAACCTACGCTGCACTGTCTCAACAGCAAGAATATCCTTCCACAAATTTGGAGACCAAAACTACACACAATACTCCAGGTGTGGTCTCACTAGGGGCCTGTACAACTGCAGAAGGACCTCCACTGTGACTAGGTCGTGTTCATTCAGAACTGGCTGATTCATAGAAGACAGTGTGGTGTGGTGTGTTGGAAGGAAGATATTCTGGCTGGATGTCTGACCAGTGGACTTCGCAGGGATCTGTGCTGGGAGCCCTATCTAGCTCTCTCTTGAAAGCATCCAGAGAACCTGCTTCCAACCCCCTTTGAGGAAAAGAATTCCACAGACTCACCACTCCCTGTGAGAAAAAGTGTTTCCTCGTCCTTGTTCTAAATGGCTTACTCCTTATTCTTAAACTGTGGCCCCTGGTTCTGGACTCCCCCAACATCGGGAACATGTTTCCTGCCTCTAGTGTGTCCAAGCCCTTAACAATCTTATATGTTTCAATGAGATCACCTCTCACCCTTCTGAACTCCAGAGCGTACAAGCCCAGCTGCTCCATTCTCTCAGCATATGAAAGTCCTGCCATCCCGGGAAATTAACCTTGTCTGCATCCCAGGGTACTTAAGGAAGTGGCTCTAGAAATTGTGGATGCATTGGTGATAATTTTCCAATTTTCTATAGACTCAGGATCAGTTCCTGTGGATTGGAGGGTAACTAATGTTATCCCACTTTTTAAGAAAGGCGGGAGAGAGAAACCAGAGAATTATAGACCTATTAGCCTGACATCAGTGATCCTGGAGTCAATTATAAAAGATGAGATATCCGAACATTTGGATAGCAGTAACAGGATCGGTCCGAGTCAGCATGGATTTACGAAGGTGACATCATGCTTGGCTAATCTTCTGGAATTTTTTGGAGATGTAACTAGGAAAACAGGTTGGGGCAGTTGGCAGATGCATGGCAGATGAAGTTTAATGCAGATAAATGTAAGTTTATACACTTTGGTAGCAAAAACAGGAAGGCAGATTACCATCTAAATGGCGTCAAGTTGGGAAAAGGGGAATTACAACGGGATCTCGGGGCCTTGTACATCAGTCTATGAAAGTAAGCATACAGGTACAGCAGGCAGTGAAGAAAGCAAATGTCATGTTGGCCTTTATAACAAGAGGAATCGAATATAGGAGCAAAGTGGTCCTTGTGCAGTTGTACAGAGCCCTAGTGAGACCACACCTGCGGTATTGTGTGCAGTTTTGGTCCCCTAATTTGAGGAAGGACATCCTTGCTATTGAGGGAGTGCAGCGTAGGTTTACAAGGTTAATTCCCAGGATGGCGGGGCAGTCATATGCTGAGAGAATGGAGCTGCTGGGCTTGTACACTCTGGAGTTTAGAAGGATGAGAGGGTATCTCATTGAAACATATAAGATTGTTAAGGGTTTGGACACGCAGGAAACATGTTCCCGAAGTTGGGTGAGTCCAGAACTAGGGGCCACAGTTTAAGAATAAGGAGTAAGCCATTTAGAACAGAGACGAGGAAACACTTTTTCTCAGAGAGTGTGGTGAGTCTGAATTCTCTGCCTCAGAGGGCAGTGGAGGAAGGTTTGCTGGATGCTTTCAAGAGAGAGCTAGATAGGGTTCTTAAAAATAGCTGAATCAGGGGATATGGGGAGAAGGCAGGAACGGGGCACTGATTGGGGATGATCAGCCATGATCACATTGAAGGGCAGTGCTGGCTCGAAGGGCCGAATGGCCTACTCCTGCACCTATTGCCTATTGCCTTCTCCGCACTGGCCATAAGCCTGGGCCATCATTCCCAAGTCCAGGCAGAGCTGTAGGTTAACCTGGTGGGACAGGCAGAGTTGAGTTGGGTTTAGCGCTGCTTCTCTGTGCTGGCTGGGGCCTGGGGGCACCGTTCCCGTCTGACACCCAATGTCTCTGGCCACAAGGGGGGGGGGGGGGGGGAACTCGGGTAGGGACGGGGGCACTCGGGTAGGGATGGGGATGGTCCAGTGGCTGTTCGGCAGCGATTGCAGCGCCAGAGACCCAGGATCGATCCTGGCTGTGGATGAGGCGCAGGTCTGTGTCCAGGGCTGCCGAGAGTGTTGTTTGCTTGTGACGTATGGCCGTATGTCCCACCTCCACTGTCTCGTGCAAAGCGGAGATTTCACGGAGACAAGCGGACGTGTCCCCCCTGGCATCCCAGGGATTTCCGCCCCTGCACCGTGAGCTCTCCACTCAGAGAGTTGAAACACACTGCATATATCGGGGGCTTCACTACAGCCACTGGTTTATCAGTGTGTCTGGTAACTCTGAAGGGACAATGTCAAACCTCTGCAGCATTCAAAGAGAAGCTTTATCTTGCATCAGTAAGTTGTGCCCTTGATGTTACAGCCACCATGCCAGACCATTGGTGGACTATTTGGGGAAAACACCTCCACTTGACTCCTGACCCTAACCCGGGACCATGTATATTAGTGGGAATGCTGCTACTACCTGCAGAGTCAGCGACTGCATCATCAGTGTCATCACTCACAAAGCACATTCCCAACCTTATTACATGAATCAAAATTCGGTATTCCTACTGCGCCTGCCCGGGTCATAGGTCACTAGAGATAAACATTCACGGCAACTGAGCTGCTGCATGTATACAGACCTGCGTTTCATCCGTAGTCAGGATCGAACCGGGTCTCCGGCGCTGCAAGCACTGTTCAATTGCTACTGGTGTTAACGACACTATTTCTCCACTGGTCCATGCAGAAATCTCAGCAGTGACAATCTAATGAATCACGGTCGTGTCTGCCTCAGCCTGGGTGTATGGGTTCCATTCTCACTCGAGCTGCCCTCCCGGGTTATACAGGGTGTTTATACAGGGGTGAACCACGCACCGCTCTCCTGCATATCCTGCAGGAGGCAGATTTGTGAGTGGAGTCTTACTACCGTCCCCGTCCCCACCCGAGTGTCCATCCTTGTCCAGAGGCGGCCGGAGATGTCCAGGTTGACCCTGGACTGACGGGACACCGGCCCGGAGCAGTGGCGGCCCCAGGCTTACAGCCAGCGCGGAGAAGAAGCTCTAACTCCAGCTCAACTCTGCTCCATCTCCCGAGGAACCCATTCCCCGATGGGCCAGGGATAGTCAGCTGCATCTCTCGCCTTATCCAGCGGCTGTTGGTTAACCCCCTCAGTGCCGGCAACAGCTGAGCACCAGACATCACCGGGGATACACACAAAATGCTGCAGTAACTCAGCGGGTCAGGCACCATCTCTGGAGAAGGGCCTCAACCCGAAACGTCACCTACTCCTTTACTCCAAAGATGCTGCCTGTCCCGCTGAGTTACTCCTGCATGTTGTGTCTAACTTCAGTGTAAACCAGCATCTGCAGTTCCTTCCTACAGTATGACACGTGTCCATGAGTAAAGGCGAGGCGGCGTGAAGAGAGATAATAGACAATAGGTGCAGGAGTAGGCCATTCGGCCCTTCGAGCCAGCACTGCCATTCAATGTGATCATGGCTGATCATCCCCGATCAGTACCTCGTTCCTGCCTTCTCCCCATATCCCCCGACTCCGCTATTTTTAAGACCCCTATCTAGCTCTCTCATAAAAGTATCCAGAGAACCGGCCTCCACCACCCTCTGAGGCAGGGAATTCCACAGACTCACAACTCTCTGTGTAAAAAAATGTTTCCTCGTCTCCGTTCTAAATGGCTTACCCCTTATTCTTAAACCGTGGCCCCTGGTTCTGGACTCCCCCAATATCGGGAGTCGGGGGATATGGGGAGAAGGCAGCGTGTCCAAACCCTTAATAATCTTACGTTTCAATAAGATCCCCTCATCCTTCTAAACTCCAGAGTATACACGCACAGCCACTCCATTCTCTCAGCATATGACAGTCCTGCCACCCCGGGAATTAACCTTGTAAACCTACGCTGCACTCCCTCAATAGCAATAATGTCCATCCTCAAATTAGGAGAACATAACCGCACACAATACTCCAGGTGCGCTCTCACCAGAGACCTATCCAACTGCAGTAGGACTTCCTTGCTCCCAAACTCAAATCCTGTCGCAATGAAGGCCAATTGGCTTTCTTCACTGCCTGCTGTACCCTGCATTCTTACTTTCAGTGACTGATGTACAAGCACACCCAGGTCTCGTTGCACCTCCTCCTACCTGCCAACCAGTTCTCCATCCATGTCAATACACTATCCCCAATGTCTTATGCTCTAATTTTGCACACTAATCTCTTGTGTGGTACCTTGTCAAAGGCTTTTTGAAAGTGCAGACACACCACATCCACTAGCTCTTCCTTATCCATTCTACTTGTTACATCATCAAAAAATTCCAAAAGATTAGTCAAGCATAATTTCCCTTCATAAATGCATGCTGACATTGACCAATCCTGTCACTGGTTTCCAAATACACTGCTATAACATCTTTCATAATTGACTCCAGCATCTTCCCCACTACTGATGTAAAGTTAACTGGTCTATAATTCCCCGTTTTTAAACATTAAACTTACTAAATTCTTAAGGGGTTGGACAGGCTAGATGCAGAAAGAATGTTCCCGATGTTGGGGAAGTCCAGAACAAGGGGTCACAGTTTAAGGATAATGGGGAAATCTTTTAGGACCGAAATGAGAAATACATTTTTCACAAAGAGAGTGGTGAATCTCTGGAATTCTCTGCCACAGAAGGTAGTTGAGGCCAGTTCATTGGCTATATTTAAGAGGGAGTTAGTTAGATGTGGCCCTTGTGGCTAAAGATATCAGGGGGTATGGAGAGAAGGCAGGTACAGGATACTGAGTTGGATGATTGGCCATGATCATATTGAATGGCGGTGTAGGCTCGAAGGGCCGAATGACCGACTCCTGCACCTATTTTCTATGTTTCTATGTTTTCTCTCCCCCTCCTTTCTTAAAAATTGGAATTACATTGGCTACCCTTCAGTCCACAGAAACTGATCCAGAGTCGAGAGAACATTGAAAAATGATCACCAATGTATCCACGATAACTAGGGCCACCTCCTAGAGTACTCTGGGATGCAGACCATCTGGCCCTGGGGATTCATCTGCCTTCAGTCCCAACAGTTTACCTAACATAATGTTCTGATTAATGTGGATTCCCTTCAGTTCCTCCCACTAGATCCTCGGTCCCCTAGTATTTCCGGGAGATTGTTTGTGTTTTCCTTCGTGAAGCCAGAACCAAAGTACTTGTTTAACTGTTCTGCCATTTCCTTGTTTCCCATTAAAACTTCACCTGTCCCTGACTGTGAGGGGCCTACATTTATCTTCACTAATCTTTTCCTTTTTACCTACTTATAGAAACTTTTTGAAAGTCCAGACACACCACATCCGCTGGCTCTTCCTTATCCATGGTACTTGTTACATCATCAACAAATTCCGAAAGATTAGTCAAGCATGATTTCCCCTTCTGAAATCCATGTTGACATTGACCAATCCCATCACTGCTTTCCAAATGCACTGCTATAACATCTTTAATAATCAAGTCCAGCATCTTCCCCACTACCGATGTAGGTTAACTGGTCTATAATTCCCCGTTTTCTCTCTCCCTCCTTTCTTAAAAAGTGGAATTAGCTACACTCCAGTCCACAGAAACTGATCCAGAGTCGAGAGAACATTGAAAAATGATCACAAATGCATCCACGATATCTAGGGCCACCTCCTAGAATACACTGGGATGCAGACCATCTGGCCCTGGGAAACCTTTACTGGCCGTTTTTATATTTCCCACAAGCTTTCTTTCATGCTCCTTTTCCCCCTCATAATTAACCCCTTTGTGCTCCTCTGTTGAGTTCTAAATTTCTCCCAGTGCTCTGGTTTGCTGTTTCTTCTGCCCAATGTAAATGCCTCTTCCTTGGCTTTAACACTAACCTTGACTTCCCTTGTCAGCCACAGTTGAGCTGCCTTGTTTCCATGTATATGACTCTGACTCTAGGTGTGAGATGCTGCAGCTTGGGTAGAATGTAAGGGGAATGTATTCAGTTAATGGACAGATCCTTAACTGTATTTAACAGACCTTTAACATCTTTGGGTCCAAACCTGTAGATCCCTGAAAGTGGCATCACAAGTAGATAACGTGGTGACAAAGGCTTATGGTACATTTGCATTCAAGGGTTGGGGCATTGAGTATAATAGTCAGGAAGTCATTGTGCTGCTTTATTGGGCTTTGCAGAGACATTTGGAGCATGACAGAATGGTTGTGGAGACTTTGGAGAATGGAGGAGATTTACCAGAATACTACATGGATTAGAGGGTGTTAGCTATAAGAAGAGTAGGCAAAAGGAACTGCAGGTGCTGGGTCCTAAGCAAAAAACACAACATGCCGGAGTAACACAGTGGATCAGGCAGTGTCTCTGGAGAAATTGAAAGGCCATGTTTCAGTGCGGGATCCTTCTTCAGAATGTAGTAGAGGGGAAAAAGCTAGAAGAGTTATGTGGGCAGCACCATGCCAGGATGATGATAGCAGATGAGGGGTTCATTGGCAGATGGGTGGTGGCACCTACTTGTTGTAAATGTTCAGGGAAACAGTCGTCTAGTCTACACTTAGTCTTGCTACCGTAAAGGAGGCCATATCGGAAGCATTGAATGTAGTAGGTGCACGGGAACTTCTGTCTCTCCTGGAAGGATTGCTAGGCTCCCTGTAATGGAACAGATGTAGGGACATGAGGTAAATCTGCAGAAGCAGGAGAAAGTACCTGGTGGGGGCCATGATTTGGGTTGGAAGGGATGAATGCACCATGGAATTTTGGAGGGAACGAGCTCTGTGTAAAGGAGAAAGTGGTGGGGATAGGCGGATGTGTACCTCCAATCCAAGGAGAGATAGCTGAATGGATAGATAAATGGCTTCATGGAAGGAAGCAGCAGATGATGGTGGAAGGTTGCTTTCCGAACTGGAGGCCTGTGACTAGTGGTGTGTATCAGGATCTGGTGCTGGGCCCTTTGCTAGTTGTCATCTATATCAATGACTTGGGTAAGAACTCACAAGGCAAATTAGCAAGTTTGCCGACGAAACTAAATTGTGAATTGTGAAGAAGGTTGTCTAAATATGATATGATAGAGGCATATCAGAAAAGCAAAACTAACATGCCTGATCTGCTGACTGTGAAGTGTTAGATGTGTTCTGAGACTGATTTTCATGTGTTTTCTTCTCTTACAGCAAAACAGTGAGGGATTTGTTAAAGGAGAAGCTCGATCAGCTTCAGTGTCACTTCACGTGGGGCCCACAGAAGGAGATCATTGATCTGGATGATATGGTGTACAGATTACAAGATTCTATAGATCTGAATTTGAAGTATAAGGCCAGGTCCTACAACCAACTCGCTTTTGTAAACTGCCTGCAAGGCAACAGTGAGGAAGCTATTCAAAACTTACAGGAAGCTGAAAAGATTCTGAGGGAGAACCACAAAGATACATTTGAAAGAAGAAGCATCATCACCTATGGAAACTATGCCTGGGTGCATTACCACATGGGAGAACTGACCAAAGCCCAGTCCTATCTCGACAAGCTGGAGATAATCTGTAAACCACTCACAGATGGTCCTCGCTATACAGCAATGATACCTGAAGTGTATGGGGAGAAGGGGTGGTCATTGTTGAGATCGGCAGCTCAACACTATGAGGAGGCTATGGAATGTTTTGAGAAAGCTCTGGAGGAAGATCCTGACAATACAGAATGGATCATGGGCTATGCAACAGTTCTGTTTCGTCTGGAATCAATTCCTGGAACCCGTGAGAAATACAAAAGTAGTCAGTGCGTGAATCATCTGCAACGTGTTCTGGAGCTTGATCCAGATGAATCTTTGGCCATGGTGATGTTGGCCCTAAAACTGCAACAGGACAATCAAAAGAAGGAAGCAAATGAATTAGTTGAACGAGCCTTACAGAAAAGTCCTGATGTTCCAAAAGTGCTTCGTAATGCTGCAAAATTTTACAGACTAGAACGAGCTGTGGAAAAGGCAATTGAGCTGCTGGAAAAAGCATTAGGAATCACTCCAATGAACAGTGTCCTTCACGACCAAATAGGTATGTGCTATAGAGTGCAACTACTTGAACTGTTCAAAAATCCATTGAGCTCTGATCCACAATATCCTGAATTTCAACAGAAAATGGTGTTGATCAATCATTGCAAACATCACTTTGGAAAGGCATTTGAACACCGTCCAAAGACTGCTACTAAATCACAACTAGATTATGCAGACATCTGTATAAGAAATGGAGAGTATTCCGATGCAGCAGAGGTCTACAGCAAACTGCTGAAGTTAGAGGGCATTCGTCCAGAAAATATGCAGAAAATATATTTACAGGCTGGCGCATTTGAAATGTACCGGAGAAAGTCGGATTTAAATGCTGTCAACTTGTTGCAGAAAGGACTGAAGATCAAAAATAACACACATGACTGGAAATTGTGTTATAAACATTTGGACAAGTGGGTAAACAGGAAGCTTTGCAGGGATGCACATAACAGCAAGGCCCTTGGTGTCAAAGGATTTCTGTATCAGATGGATGGGCACAAGTCTGAAGCTATTGAATACTTTGAAAAGGCTTTGGAATTTGATCCCAGCAATGAAGAATATCTCAGTGCTCTTTGTGAATTACGCCTTTCATTTGAAGAGCATCATGAACTTTGAAAGATGCAATACTTTCATCTGACCCAAGAAAAGAATGAATGTGGTGTTTGTTTCACTAATTATATTCTGTTCTCACCTTCTCCAATTGGGAACTGTACGCATGAAGGTGTCATTTTTAAATTGTTAATTTTCAATTTAAAATATTAAATTGTTGTAATACTAACCTATGTGGTTCTTAGAAGAATAATGACACTTTTGCTTCATAGAAACATAGAAAATAGGTGCAGGAGTAGGCCAATTGGCCCTTCAAGTCAGCACCACCATTCAATATGATCATGGTTGATCGTCCAAAATCAGTACCGTGTTTTGGCTTTTTCCACACATCCCTTCATTCCCCTAGCCCGAAGAGCTAAATCTAACTCTCTTGAAAACATCAAGTGAATTGGCCTCCACTGCCTTTTGTGGCAGGGAATTCCACAGATTCACAACTCTCTGAATGAAAAAGACTTTCCTCATCTCAATCCTAAATGGCCTACCCCTTATTCTTAAACTGTAAGCACTGGTTCTGGACACACCTCGGATCGGGAGCATTTTTCCTTCAACTACCCTGTCCAATCCTCTAAGAATTTTATATGTTTCCATAAGATCCCCATTTTCAAATTTGCAAACGACGCCACCATTTTGCCACAAAGCCTTCAACCTCCTTGTCTAAATCATTAATATACAACATGAAGAGTAGTGGCCCCAGCACCAACCCTTGCAGAACTCCACTAGGCTTTCTGACAATCCAAGTAAACAGCATCTACTGAATCTCCTTTGTCTGTCCTGCTATTTGCTTCTTCAAAGAAATCCAGCAAATTTGCCAAGCAAGACCTCCTCATCACAAAGCCACGCTGACCAGCCTATTTTAGCGTGAACTTTTTTCTTTTTTTAATCTTTTTATTAGTTTTTTTCAAAAGCAAAAACAAAACAACAAAAAATTAATGATAAACATAATAGTGATATTGATACATAGGGATCAGGGTTACATTAATGGCAGGTATAACCTAAATACGAGTCCAGTGTCAATATACACATTGAATATAGACCTCCCAGTCTCTATGTAAATATAGTTAAGTGTTTAAAAGAGAACTTATATGTATAAAAACAAAAAGATAAAAATAAAAAAAATTAAAAAGAGAAAAAACAAAAAAAAGAAAACCCCTCTAAACTAAAGAAGAAATAAAAAGCAAAGCAAAACAGAATCTGGGCTGCAAAGAGTTTCAACAATTTAAGTCCTTGTTTGTCGTCAAGTCCATTCCACCGTATACCAGTAAAAAATAAATTATTATAACAGTTGGAGAGGGGACAATTTATGTCGTATGAAAATGTTGAATAAATCTTCCCCAAGTCTTATCAAATTTAACCAAGGGTTCAACAATGCCACTCCTGATTTTTTCTAAATTTAAACATGATATCGTTTACGAATACCAATGGAATGTGGTCGGAGGGTTGGAATCTTTCCATTTAAATAAAATAGATCTTCTGGCGATTAATGCGGTAAAAGCAATCAGCCGATGGGCGGAACGGGACAGATGGATAGAATCTAACAGCCCAAAAATTGCAGTAATAGGGTGAGGTTGTGAATCAATACTGAAAACTACAGAAATATAAAAAATCTATTTCCAATATTTTTCCAAAAATGGGCAGGACCAAAACCTATGGGTCAGTGAGGCTACTTCAGAATTACATCTGTCACAGGTCGGATTTATTTGACGATAAAATCGAGCTAACTTATCTTTTGACATATGAGCTCTGTGAACCACCTTGAATTGTATCAAAGCGTAGCTTGCACACATTGAGGAAGTATTAACTAATTGAAGAATCCTCTCCCATTTCTCTATAGATAAAGAAAATTGAAGTTCTCTTTCCCAGTCATTCTTAATTTTATCAAATGTAGCTTTTTTTAATTTCAAAATCAACTCATAAATAGTCGTTATTAAGCCCTTCTGATAAGGATTAAATATAAACATTTTGCCAAGATATCGGTTTGATGTGGTAACGTAAAAAAGGGTAGAGTTGCCCTCAAAAAATGTCTAATTTGTAAATATCTAAAAAAATGTGAGTTAGGTAAATTTTATTTATTGGAGAGTTGTTCAAAAGACATAATTCAACGAACCGAAAACAAATCACGAAAAGCTACTAATCCCTTCCTCTTCCATAACAGAAAGGCTTGATCAGTGCTAGAAGGTTGGAAGAAAAAATTAGATATGATAGGACTCGATATAATAAAATCATTCAATCCATAAAACGTACAAAATTGAAACCATATTCAGTGTATGTCTTAATATTGGGTTAGTCGTGTATTTATTCAATCTCGTAATTGCAAAAGGTAACGAGGCCCCTAGAATAGAAGCCAATGATAGCCCTTGCATAGAATCACGTTCAAGATTTATCCATCCTGGACATTGGGTATCTTCTAAATCTTTTGTCCAAAACATTAAACAGCGAGCATTAACTGCCCAATAGTAAAATCTAAGGTTTGGCAGTGCCAAACCACCATCTTTTTCTGATTTCTTTAAGTATTTAAGTCTGGAATTTTTATTTTGCCATATATATAAGGACATTTTGGAGTCAATAATATCAAAGAAAGATTTAGAAATAAAAAATTGTTATTGTCTGAAATAAATATAAAAAATTAGGTAAGGTAAACATTTTAATAGCATTGATTCCGCTTATTAGAGATAAGGACATTGGTGACCATTTAGTGAACTGTTTGATGTGGTCAATTAAAGGCGTAAAATTGGCTTTAAATAAATCCTTGTGTTTCTTAGTAATCTTAATGCCTAAATAAGTAAAACATTTGGTGGTCAATCTAAATGGAAACTGTCCATAATTTGAAACAAGATTGTTTAATGGAAAGAGCCCACTCTTACTAAGATTTAGTTCATAACCAGAAAAACGACTAAATTGATTAAGTAAAGCTACCATTGCCGGAATAGATTTCTCAGGGTTAGAAATGAATAATAACAGATCATCTGCATAAAGAGATAGCTTATGTGTCTTATTCCCACGGACAATACCAGAAATATTAGGGGATTCCTTAATAGCGGTGGCCAAAGTTTCCAAAGCGATATCAAACAGTAAAGGACTTAAAGGACAGCACTGTCTAGTACCTGGACAGCTGGTCCTCTCCCACATCAAATTCAGCATCCCTGCCTCACTGGACTCTCATCAATTTGCATACAGAGCAAATAGATCCACAGAGGATGCCATCTCTCTGGCTCTTCACACTGTCCTGACTCACCTGGACAGACAGGGCAAGTAGGTGAGGATGCTCTTCATAGACTATAGCTCTGCAATGAATACGGTCATCCCCACCAAGCTCACCACCAAACTCCACCAGCTAGGCCTCAGCTCGCCGATATGCGATTGGATCCTGAATTTTCTGACGGAGCAACTGCAGGCAGTGAGACTGGGCCCGCACCCGTCCTCCACTATCACCCTGAGCACCAGCACACCACAGGGCTGTGTACTGAGCCTTGTGCTCTACTCCCTCTTCACACACGACTGTGTTCCTCCATTCGACACCAACACCATCGTCAAGTTTGCAGACGACACAACGGTGATTGGGCAGATCACCAACGCTGATGAAACAAAATACAGAGCGGATGTGCAGAACCTGGTGGACTGGTGCTCATGTAACAACTTGACACTAAACACCTCCAAGACCAAGGAGCTGATTATTGACTTCAGGAAGTCACATAATGGAGAATACACCCCAATCTCCATCTACAGGGACAGTGTGGAGAGAGTGTCCAGCTTTAAGTTTCTGGGCACTCACATTTCAGAGGACCTCACATGGTCCACCAACACCGCTGCGCTGGTCAAGAAGGCACATTCCTGAGAACATTAAAAAAGACTGGTCTGCCCCAACAGCTGCTGACATCCTTCTACCGCTGCACCACAAAGAGCATCGTAACATATGACTTCTCTGTGTGGTATCTCAGCTGCACGGAGGCGGAGAGGAGAGCTCTTCAGCGCGTCGTCCACAGAGCGCAGAAAATTATTGGGACACGGCTACCAGCCTTGGAGGGCATCTACTACACACGGTGCCTCAGGAAGGCCGTCAGCATCCATAAAGACTCCTCACACCCTTGTAATGGACAGTTCGAACTACTTCCCTCCGGCAGACGTTACAAGGCCTTCTACGCCCGCACCTCCAGACTCAGGAACAGCTTCATTCCCAGAGCTATAGCGGCTCTGAACCGGCCCTACTGGGTTCCCCCCACCCCTCCATGGACTGTCTCCCTCGGGTGGTCACGTCGCACAGACACATCTGCACTTTAGTCTATTTGAACTGTTTTGACTATTTTACTATTGTAATGTTCTTTTTACAAACCATGTTCTCGGGGTATCTAAATCTAAATTTTATTAGTTATTTAAGTTATGACATCGGATGGAAGTTGCATACCAAATCTTGTTGTGCTTATGTGCAAGACAATAAAATATATTATTATTATTACCTCGAAAGAGCCTAAAAAAAGAGGATCTCTGATTATTGATAAGTTCAGAAGCCTAAGTTATATGATATATCAGCTTGATCCAAGAAATAAATTTTGGACCCATCTCAAATTTTTCAAGTATATTCCCATTCTACTCTATCAAACGCCTTCTCCGCATCAAGTGAAATGACACACTGTGAAGTTTTATTTGACATTGTATATACGATATTCATTAATCTCCTAATGTTAAAGTATGAGTGACGATTTTTAATAAAACCTGTCTGATCTTCAGAAATAATTTGCGGTAAAATATTTTCCAATCTCATAGCTAATATTTTGGAAATAATTTTGTAATCTACATTTAACAGTGATATAGGTCTATATCACTTGAATCACTAAATCACTATGCACAAACCTTGCATAGCCAAGGTGACAGTAAACTTGAGAAATACTTCAAAAAAAATTCCAATGTGAACCCATCTAAACCAGGAGCTTTACCAGAATTCATCAAAAGGATTTCTTCCTCCGCGATGGGTTTGTCTAACAACAGAGACTCACTCATTATATGGTCAATTTGGCAAGTTGCGTTTCTTTAAATACTCCTGCATTATATTGGAATCAGTAGGAAATTCTGATTGGTATAGTGAGGTATAGAATTCCTGAAAGGATTTACTAATTTGATCATGGTCTACAGTCAGTGTACCATCCCGTTTACACACTTTAATAATCTGACGTTTGGCCGACACCGCTTTCAACAGCGATTAATTTATCAGGTTTTTCTCCATATCCATAAAATTGACTTTTGGTTTTAAGTAGCTGATTTACAATCGGTGATACTAATAACAAATCATGTCTCAATTGAAGTTCAACTCTATTCTTATAGAGCTCTAAACTAGGAGCTTTTATTAAAAAATGGTAATTTAAAATAGGAAAGGATGCAATTAACTTAAAAAAACTCAGGGTGATCAATATTAAGTGCATAAGCATTCACCATAGCAACCTTTTGGTTATGAAGAACACCAGTAATCACCAAAAATCTACCATATGGATCAGAAATTGTTTTATAATGAACAAACGGAATTGAGGAGTCAATAAAAATGGAGACTCCTTTCACCTTAGCCTGTGAATTTGAATGAAACTGCTGTCCTCTCCAAAACTTGAAAAATTGTTGATTGTCATCTTGCCTTAAATGGGTTTCTTAAACAAAGATAATCTGAGCATTTCGTCTACAAAGAACTTAATTAAAAAAAATCCTCTTAATGGGATGGTTCAAAACATTCACATTCCATGAAAGGAAGTTAATAACTTTATCCATACTGTTTGTAAAAATCGTGTGGAGTGTAAAGGGTTAATTTCTTAAAGCATAATAGCTGATGATACTGGAAGGAGAAAAATCTAGGGCGGAGCCGGAAGTGACGACATTTCAGACATTTTTGTAGTTCAGATTCTGCACAGATAAAAAAGACTAAGCTAGAAGCGAAAGACCCCACCCATGCAAAGCCCAAAACTGACCATTAGACATTCAGTATGCTACCTAGTCCCTTCCGAACCCCCAGCTCTCCTAACGACAGCACCCAATGTAAAAAGAATGCATATTCACCACTCAATAGCCAAAACAAGATTAATGTTATGGTTAAAAAATACGTGTTAACTGTGGAACACGAGAGCTACTTCATATTATTTATCCAAGATCAAAATATGAAAAGTCCAAAGTGGGATTTAGAGCAACCTTACTTTTGTTGGAATCACACACAATTGGGCTACCCGGGAGATACCTAGTTACATCTCTTCTCCTTTTTACAAGGAGCTGGCACACTAGTTTGTTCAGGGTGTCCAGATGGGTTGTTTACATAGGAAGTACCCTTTTTTTTAAATTTCACGTCTTGTGTGTAAAGTTTTATTGTTCACTGATTTGTTTGATTTGCAAATGTCCTTTAATGTAAGGAGTAATACCACAGCATCGCAGTCCAGTAAATCGTATTGGGAGTATAACGGACATTTTCAGGCCAACCAGAGTAAGAAACAAAAATGGTACAGAAAGCAACTAGTGGAATACACAACGATGGATAATGACTAATTAAAGATACAGGTCCACAACCTTTTATCTGAAAGCCTTGGGACCAGACACTTGTCGTAATTCCGAATTTTTCGGGTTTCGGAATGGAAGATTTTTAGCGTAGGTTTTAACGGCTGGCTCAGTGGTAGAGTGCTCGGCTCATATCCGCAAGGTCGCGAGTTTGCGCCTCGATCCCGGCAGTTACTCGGTCGCGAGTTTGAGTCTTCAATGTAGTTTTTTTCTTACAGAATAAATGTTTGTATGAAATGCGGTGTAGGAGAGGTGTACTGACTCTGTGGGCAGAACTTTGGAAGTGATTGCCCACCAGTCTCAAAAGCCGATGTGTCTCCCTGTCCCTGGGATAGCAGGGGGCGATCAAACAGCACAACAACACCCCCCTCCCCTTCCAACTCCAGAGGAATCCGCTCCCCAATGGGCCGCTACGGCGACAAGTGGCAGTTCGCCCACAGCCCGAGCTGCGCCCCCTCATCCGCCACCCCAAGAACAAGACGTACCTTGCACACCATCAGCTTCTGCCCCTACAGGGAGCGTGTTCCTCTGGAGTTGGAGCGGGGCTGGGCTGGAGTTGCTGATCTGGGATCTCCGTGCTTGCAGTGGGCCTGGGGGTCGGTGTCCTGATGAGGGGGCGCAGCTCGGGCTGTGGGCGAACTGCCACTTGTCGCCGTAGCGGCCCATCGGGGAGCGGCTTCTGGTGGTCCTGATGTCTCCGGCCAGTTTGCAGTTTTCCTCTGGAGTTGGAACGGGGCTGGGCTGCTGCTGGCTGTAGGTCTCTGGGATCTCCGTGCTTGCAGTGGGCCTGGAGGTCGGTGTCCCGTTGGTCCTGACGTCTCCGGTGACTGGCATTGACCTGCTGGCATCGCCGACGTGAAGACAGTGCAAAGCCCCCGCGCCGGTGCAATGGGTGGGGAGCTGGAGAGGGGAGGCAAGGGGTCACACACATGGCCGGGAAGCAGAGGGGTGTAGGTGGGATGAAACTGAAGGGAGCGACAATCTGCTGCTGCCTGCCCGATGAGTTAAAATGTTCCCACGCAAGACTCACGATACACTGTGTATCGTGAGTCTACCGTGGGAACCTTTTAACTCAGCGGGCAGGCAGCACCAGATTGTCACTTATTAACCCTCCCGCGCAATATACCCTCACCTTCTCTTTCATGAATGGGGATTTAGTTCCCCTTTCTTCAAGGACCGACCGGAGGTTCCGCTGTCACCTCTGCGGGCCGCCCTCGGTGAACGTCTTCAAGGACCTTTCTTCAAGGACCGAAAAAATGTCCGCTATTCGGAGCTTTTCGTTATTTGGATCTTCGGATAAAAGGTTGTGCACCTGTAGTAAGTCATAATGTTCACGGTCTAAATCACCCTATAACGAGGAGAAAAATTCTGAGCCAACTCAAAAACCTTGGATGCGGAGTCGCATTGATACAGGAAGCTCATTTGTGGAAACTGAACACAAAAAGCTTAGAAGAGAGTGGGTGGGTGCGGTATGTAGCGCCTCCTATGGGTAAAGAAGAGGGGTGGCCATCCATTTCAATAGAAATGTAGTTTTTTTCCGTAGAGAAAGTGCTCCAAGACACACTGGGGAGATACGTAATGTTAACTGGTACAATAAGTGGGAAGGAAGTATTGATAATAAATATTTATGCACCCAACAGAAAATGCTTACTCTTTCTTTAGAGACTTTGCAAATATAATTGCAGAAAACGCCAAAGGTATGATAATACTTGGTGGAGACTTTAATGCTGTTCTCGATGGGAGGCTGAATAGATTACCAGATGAGCACAACCAAGCAAAAAAATCCAAAACACTAAATAACATGCTAGGGGAGTTAGGGGATTAGTAGACCCATGGGGACATAAAAACGTAAGGGGGAGGGATTATAGTTTATTTTCGAACGTGCACGGGAGCTACTCACGCATAGATATGTTCTGTGTCTCCAACCAATATATACATAAAGTTGTAGATTGTAATATAGGCTCAATAACAATTAGTGACCATGCGCCCATAACTCTCATCCTGGAGCTAGGAACAGAAAAGTGCTTTAAATACTGGAGAGCAAACACTTCTTTACTGACCGATACTGTAGTGACCCAGGAAATTAGGAATTGTATTGAAGAGTACTTTGACAACAATGATACCAGTGAAGTAACACCATCCACTCTTTGGGATGGCGCGAAAGCAGTAATAAGGGGTAAAATGATCGAAATATCGAGTAGAGTAAGAAAGAACAGGTTAAAGAAGCAATCAGACGTGGAAAGTAAAATAAAGGTATTAGAAGTAGAATGTAAAAATAACAATAAAAATAAGAATATTTTAAAAGAACTAAAACAAAAAAGACATGAGTTAGAAGAGCTTTTAACATACAAAGCGGAAGGAGCCCTGTGATTTTTAAACCAATAATACTATGAGAAGGGAAACAGGGCTAGTCACCTTTTGGCATTTCAGCTGCGCAAGGAGCAAGCTAATCGAGTGGTTTCCAAAGTTTCACACCCGACCTCTAGAAATTTAGTTTCACAACCACGAGAAATTGCAGATGCGTTTGCATCCTTTTATGAACAACTATACGACTCTCCTGAAATCGTAGAGAAGGAGGAAAAGATTAGAACATTCTTTTCTGGATTAAAAATGCCCTCCCTTTACCAAGAAGAAGCGATAAATATGACAACACAAATAGAAGAGCAGGAAATAAAAGAAGTAATAAAAAAATGAAAGAACAACAAGTCCCTGGGGACGGATGGGATTCTGGGAGAGTTTTCTTAGTGTTATAATTGTTATATGACTATATGGTTATATGGTTATAAAAACGAGTTCTCTCCGATTTTAACCAGTCAATAACTATGTCTTGTCTGAAGGTAACCCACCGAGATCATGGGCTGAGGTTATAATGTCTGTTATTCATAAGGAAGGGAAAGATCCCACTAGATGCGAAGGCCATAGACCAAATGATACTTAGTGCTATATTAACTAAGAGAATCCAAAAAAATTATAACACAACTGATACATCCTGATTAAACAGGGATCATACCAGGTAGACAGGGAGCTAATAATATCAGCCGTGTCCTTAACATTATGGCATGTGCAAAAAGCAAGCATCAGACTTCAATGGTACTCAGTTTAGATGCCCAAAAGGCTTTTGACAGAGTAGACTTGGTCTATCTTGAACATACATTAGATAAGATGGGGTTCCACACAAAATGTATAAATTGGGTGAAAGTACTGTATTTAAATCCAAAGTCAAGAGTGAGGGTGAATGGGTGTTGCTCTAAGTTTTTTCAATTGAAGCGGGGAGTTAGACAGGGGAACAGTTTCAGTCCCCTATTCATTGATTAATGTTTAGAGCCGTTCGCTGAAACCATTAGGTATGAGGATTATATTGAGGGTATTAAAGATGATAGGGGGGTGGAATGTAAAATGTCATTATTTGCGCCTGATGTCATGCTCTATGTGAGCACTCCTATTTCCTCAGTGCCTCGCCTAATGCAAGTTTTAAAAGAATACTAGACCAAGTGCAGACCCGTTGGGTCTGGTCCCCGAACGTGCTTCAGACCCCGAGTACGGGGAGTGAGGTGTTGATGTGACTCGGCCGCCCGCAGCTGTTGCAAGACGCGCCGCGCGCGGGATAGCTGGACAGCAGCCATTTGAAGTTGACAGCAGCTGCTATGGCCAGACATGTTCGGATCTAGGGTGAGCATACAGTATACACGCAGCAGCAGCTTGGCTGCTTTAAATTAATGATTCACTTTACCATCACTTCCAGCTGTGAGGTTAGGAGCGGTTAACAGCGGCGATGAACGGTTGGGGGGGGGGGGGGGGGGGTGAATAGAGTAGGCGGAGGGGGAAAGCAGAGTATACGAGTGCGAGTTGACTTAACATTAATGCAGGGGAGTGGGCAGCTGCTGGGCCACACAGTTTTAATACTTTGATGTTTATAAAACCTGTGTTTTGGGGGGCGGGTTGTCGGCGGAGAGTCTCAACGGCCGTTATGTTGATCACATGATCACGCGCAATCTTTGATCACGCGCTTCGACGCAGGCGGTGGGGGGCGGGGCTGGGGCTGGGGCAAAGGCATATTTATATGGGGACCATTGCACTTGGGGATCTGTGAGGGAAGGCATTGTGACACAACCCGTTTCCCCAACGCGTGCTTGCGGGGGGGAGGGGGAGGGGGCCTGGGGCATCACACACACACACACACACACACACGCGGGGAGGGGTGGAGAGGGAGAGGGAGAGGGGTGGAGAGGGAGAGGGTGGCGAGTGGGGAGAGGGGGAGGAGGAAAGGGGAGAGAATGGGGAGTGAGAGGAGAGGGGGATTCCAGGCAACCTTAGTTGCCTGGGTTTCAGCAACTAAGTTACAGAGAAAGGTTGAACAAGCTAGGTCTTTATTCTTTGGAGCGCAGAAGGTTAAGGGGGGACTTGATAGAGGTCTTTAAAATGATGAGAGGAATAGACAGTTGACGTGGATAAGCTTTTCCCACTGAGAGTAGGGAAGATTCAAACAAGAGGACATGACTTGAGAATCAAGGGACAGAAGTTTAGGGGTAACATGAGGGGGAACTTCTTTTACTCAGAGAATGGTAGCTGTGTGGAATGAGCTTCCGGTGGAGGTGGTGGAGGCAGGTTCGACTTTATCATTTAAAAATAAATTGGTTAGTTATATGGACGGGAAAGGAATGGAGGTTATGGTCTGAGTGCAGGTAGATGGGACTAGGGGAGAATGAGTGTTTGGCATAGACTAGAATTGCTGAGATGGCCTGTTTCCGTGCTGTAATTGGTATATGGTCATATGGATGGGGAGGGTCGGGGGTGGAGAGGTGGGGAAAGGATGTGAGAGGGGCGGGGCAGAGGTGGAGAGAAGGAATGAGGGGAAAAAGGAAGAGAGGGGTAGGGGAGGGAGAGGGATGGGGAGGGGTGGGAGAGAGGGGAATAGTGGCTAATGAGGGGAGAGGGGTAGTGGGGAGTGGTGCAAGAGGGAGGGGTAGGACGAAGGGGGAGGGGGGTAGAGTGGGAGAGGGGGTGAAATGGGTGTGGGAGGGGAGGTGAGGGATGGGGCAGAGGTGAGAGAGAGGGGGTGGGGGAGAGAGGGGAGGGGGAGGAGTGGGGGTAAGAGGGGTGAGGAGAGAGTGAGATGGAGGAGGGGGGGAAGGGAGGAGGGGTGGGGAGGGGTGAGAGAGGCGGGGGGAGGGGGGGCAAAGGCATATGTAAATAAATCCATTCCGATTGGCCATCTGTGGGAATTGGGCATTGTGTCTTCATTGAAAGTCCTGACATCCCAGGAATCAGTCTGGTGAACCTTCTCTGTACTCCCTCTACACTGTACTCCGTTTATGGCAAGAATGTCTTTCCTCAGATTTGGAGACCACAACTGTACGCAATACTCCAGGTGTGGTCTCACCAAGACCCTGTACACTGCAGTAGAACCTCCCTGCTCCTATAGTCAAAACCTTTTGCTATGAATGTTAACATACCATTCGATTTCTTCACTGCCTGCTGCACCTGCATGCCTATTTTCAATGACTGGTGTACCATGACACCCATGTCTCTTTGCATCTTCCCTTTTCCTAATCGGCCACCATTCAGATAGAAAACATTGAAAATAGGTGCAGGAGTAGTCCATTCGGCCCTTCGAGCCTGTACCGCCATTCAATATGATCATGGCTGATCATCCAACTCAGTATCCCGTACCTGCCTTCTCTCCATACCCTCCACCACAAGGGCCACATCTAATAGTCTACTTTCCTGTTTTTGCCACCAAAGTGGGTAACCTCACATTTATTCACATTATACTGCATCTGCCATGCATTTGCCCACTCATCCAGCCTATCCAAGTCACCTTGTAGCATCCTAGTTTAGAGGGGTTTAAACGGTTTAGAGATGTTTAGAGGGCTTCAGATGTGTTCAGATGGGTTTAGAAGTGTTCAGAAGTGTTATAAAGGGAAATAGGGGGGAATAGAGGGGGTTTGGATGTGTTCAGAGGGTCCCAGAGGGGTTTAGAGACGTTATAAGCCCCCCGTGAGAAATTGTATTTCTCTGAAATTGAAGATAGACATAAAGCTGGAGTAACTCAGCAGGCCAGACAGTGCAGTGACTCTGGAGAGAAGACCCTTCTTCAGACTGAATTTAATTCCCGTTGGTGAGAGTACTTGTGATTGTCTGAAGAAGGGTCTTGACCAGAAACGCAACCCTCTCCCCAGAGCTGCTGCCCGTCCCGCTGAGCCACCTTCAATTTCAGAGCCAAACAAAAAACACAGAGTGCTGAAGGAACTCAGCGGGCAAGGCGGCTGCCTCACCCGCTGGGTTTCTCCAGCATTTTTGTCTACCACTAAGTGTCAATGATTCCGGGAATGCTGAGGCAACAGGGCGATAGAGAGGGATTGGGGAGCTGGAGAGAGACGAGATGGGGAGTGGGAGAGAGACCTTGAGAGAGAGAGGGAGGGAGAGAGAGCAAAACACAGAGAGACGCAACGTGGGTCGGTAGGTGAATGACTAACCTGCACGCCAGTAAGAAGCCCCTTCTCGCAGTCCAGGGCCCTCACTCATGATGGTGAGTTTAAAGAAATTCTCAATGTGTCATCGATCATTCCTCAGTAAATGTAATTGTGTTTTAAACGAGTATTATTGACGCTGCGTGAATTTTATTCAAAGGAACACGGCGTCATTAATACTCGTTCAAAACGCAATAACATTTACTGAGGAATGTGGATGGATGCAGATTGATGACATTGTGTAACAACTTGTTACTTGCTTCATGTTAAGAAGTGCTAACAGTACGAGTTAACAAATCGTTTGTGTCTGATGGCCGTGCAGCGGTTGTTATACATGTTCGTTTAAAAAAAAAAGAGAATTCATATTTCCGTATGAAATACGGAACATTAGTGCGGGGCCCCCATTAGGCACGGGGCCCAATTGGGAGCAATCGGTCAAATCGGCTTAAGGCCGGCCCTGTAAGAGGGCATAGTTTTTAGGTGATGGGGTAAAGTATAGTGGAGATATGCGGGGCATGTTTTTTTACACAGAGGGTTGAACGATTCAATAATTAAATGATACTTTATTGTCACATGTACTTGGGTGCAGTGAAATTCTTTATTTTGCATACAAAATTCAAAGTACACAAAGAGTCGCCACGTTTCTGGTCAAAGTTACAGAGTATAAAGTATTATAGTCATTATAGTACAAAGTATTACAGGAATGCCATCTGGCTATATCCACATTGTTGGGGATGGCCACGTGGAAGGGTTCATCTTTCCATTAATCACTTCCAATTTCTGGTTCCATTACCAATCCATTGGTATTTTCAAAATGGATTAGAGTTTTGTAGCGACATTGTCCTTGATTAATTATTATGCCTGTTAATGTCAACTTGAATCTTTCCTTTATCAATAATATCATCTCTTGAAATCCCATTAATTATCCTGGTACCCTCCCCTCCCCTCCCCAACAGACCCCTGATCCTGAAAATTAAATCATGCCAAAGTTATAATTGTGCATTGAGAAACAAGAAAAAATAAAGAGTAAATGATTGAGGTGAAAGACTCAGATGAGGAAACTTGCCAGGAGCCTCAACGATATCTGGTTCCACGTGCTTCAATTTACAAATTCCCATCTTTCCACACTAAACACAATTTCCACACTTACAGAACTAAATTCCATTTGATTGGTTTGCTTGAGGTGTTATTATTTTTAAAAGTAGAATAATTTAAAAAAAAAGTATAAATGAAGCACAAGATCATTTTTGAAAACTTCACACTCATAACTAAAGCCTTCATTCAAAGAAGATGCTATCAGAATATAATTAGTAAAACACACACATCATCCAACCTATCTCCCTGTTCACTACTCCCGCTATGTAAACTCTTCGAGTGCCAGTAAGTTCTCTGAGGCTCTCATAGCCGCCCCCGACATCTGCACCATCGAGGCATCTCTCCTCCATCTCAGCACGTGACGACCTAATTTATTGTATTCAATACCACTTGCTCTTCCCATCCTGGATTCTGTTGCTCCTCTTAAATTGAAAAAGCCTAAGACTGAAGCCTGGCCCTGGCTCAATGATGCCACCCAGAGGCCTAAGAAGAGAGGGCTTCCAAAAAACGCCCATAACTCCAAGGTTCTTTTTAGTGCCATTACCTCTGTCATATGTCCTGCCCCCAGTACCAGCTTAGCTGGGTCCCCTGCTAAGTGTGAAGAATTTATTACATTTTTCACCAGCAAAGTATAAGAAAATCGGAATGAATATTTCCCCTCCGACCCATGACCTAGCTGTATCATTGGTCCGTTCTTCTAAATTAGACTGTTTCCAACCTGTTACTCTACACTCCCTTGTAAAGCTGGTCTCCACTATGAAACCTGCTACCTGCCCCCTCGACGTTGTCCCCTCTGCACTTCTGAAGATGTCATTGCCAATTAGCCCTCCCGGTATCCCACACCATCCTCCGCCCATCAAACATACTTGGACACTGAGCGAATAGACCGGAATGTTCCTCATCGAGAGGCCTGCTACGCGGCAGAACACACGCCACTGTGTGCGGCCACAAGGGTGCCACACGCTGTTGGAGAAAAACTAACGCTCGAGACGCCCGATAACACAAAATGCTCTCCGAGTACCCAGGGAACAACGAGTATGTGACCCTAATTTCATAACGCATGAGCACCCCTTATGTACGTGATTTGGTCCAAA
>NW_026575421.1:0-49244 GCF_028641065.1 Leucoraja erinaceus
CCCCCTCTTCCCCTCTCCCCTCCCGCTTCTCATCCTTCCTTCTTGCCTCCCATCTCTCAAAACTTTAATCCTCCCCCCTCTCTTCTCCTCTCCCTAACCCCTCTGCTCCAGCCCCCCAATGCGCTC
The DNA here is from genome assembly GCF_028641065.1 of Leucoraja erinaceus. Taxonomy (NCBI): domain Eukaryota; kingdom Metazoa; phylum Chordata; class Chondrichthyes; order Rajiformes; family Rajidae; genus Leucoraja; species Leucoraja erinaceus. Next base: position 127 of record NW_026575421.1, read on the forward strand.
TGGCTCCCTGTCCTCTCGTCTCTCCCCCCTGTTCACCTCCCCCCCTCGTCCCCCCTCGTCCTCCCCATCTTCTTCGCCCCCTGCTCCTGCGCTCCTCTCCTCTCTACCCCCTACTCCTCCCCCTGGCTCTGTCTCCTCCCCCCGATCTTTTCTCTCTCGTCGCCCCCACTTCTCTCCTCTCCCTCTCCGCGGTTCTCGCTCCCCCCTCTCCTCTCTTCCCCTCCCGCTCTCTCCTCCGCTTCCTCTCCATCCCCTCTCCTCTCCCCCCCCACCATCTCCCTCCCTCATCCTCTCTTCTTCTCTCCCCACCGTCCGGCCCCACTCTCTTCGCCCCTCCCTCCCCTCCCCTCCCTTCTCTCTCCCACCCCTCCCTCCACTCCATCTGTCCCTTCTCCCCCGTCTTCTCTCTCCTCTCTCACCCTATCTCCTCCCTTCTCCTTTTCCTGTTCACATATCTATAAAAACGTTTGCAGTCCGTTTTTATGTTCCCTGCCAGTTTTCTTTCATAACCTATTTTCCATTTCCTAATTAAGCCCTTTGTCCTCCTCTGCTGGACTTTCTCCCAATCCTATGGTAGGCTGCTTTTTCTGGCTAATTTGTGTGATTCATCATTTGTTTTGATACTATCGCTGATTTCCCTTGTTATACACGGATGCACTACCTTCCCTGATTTATTCTTTTGCCAAACTGGGATGAACAATTGTTGTAGTTCATGCAGCCTTTAAATACCTTCCATTGCATATCCACCATCAACCCTTTAAGAATCAATTGCCTGTCTATCTTGGCCAATTCACGTCTCATACCCTCAAAGTTACCTTTCTTTAAGTTCAGAACCCTTGTTTCTGAATTAATTATGTCACTCTCCATCCTAATGAAGAACTCAACCATATTATGGTCACTCTTGCCAAGGGGCCACGCACAACAAGACTGCTAACTAACCCTTCCTTATTACACAATACCCAGTATAGAATAGCCTACTCTCTCGTTGGTTCCTCTACATGTTGGTTTAGAAAACTATCCCGCATATATTCCAAGAAATCCTCTTCCTCAGCACCCTGCCAATTTGATTCACCCAATCTATATGTAGATTGAAGTCACCAATTATAACTGTTTTACCTTTGTTGCACGCATTTCTAATTTCCAGTTTGATGCCATCCCCAACTCCACTACTACTGTTAGGTGGCCTGTACACAACACCCACCAGCGTTTTCTGCCCCTTAGTGTTTCGCAGCTTTACCCATATCGATTCCACATCCTCCAAGCTAATGTCCTTCCTTTCTATTGCGTTAATCTCCTCTCTAACCAGCAACGCTACCCCACCTCCTTTTCCTTTCTGTCTATCCCTCCTGAATATTGAATATCCCTGGATGTTCAGCTCCCAGCCTTGGTCACCCTGGAGCCATGTCTCCGTGATCCCAACTATATCATAGTCATTAATAGCTATCTGCACATTCAACTCATCCACCTTATTACGAATGCTCCTTGCATTGAGACACAAAGCCTACAGGCTTGTTTTTACAACGCTCTTACCCCTTATACAATTATGTTGAAAAGTGGCCCTTTTTGATTTTTGCCCTAGATTTGTCTGCCTGCCTGCCACTTTTACTTTTCACCTTGCTACCTATTGCTTTGACCCTCATTTTACCCCCTCTGTCTCTCTGCTCACACATTTAAGAAACCCACCACCTCTTATTCTTTGTTTATTGTATTTTTCTTCCTCCCCCCCTACATGTTGGGTCTGAGTGCTTCCCTTCTCTGCCTCCTGCCTCACACACTGCCTACTAGCTTCTAGTTTAAAAGTCTCTCCAGTAGCCTTTGCAAATCTCCCCGCTGACCAGGAATCAAGAACTCTGGTTCTTGATTCCTTTACCCTGGGTAAAGACTATCCCCCTCATGATTACATATACCTCTATGAGTTCAGCCATGATCACATTGAATGCCAGTACTGGCTCGAAGGGCCAAATGGCCTACTTCTGCACCTATTGTCTATTGTCACACCTTGTTAAAGTTCTAACCGCAATATAAGACAACAAACCACATTAGTCACTTTAAGAAGGTAACAATTCCTCTTTATTATGCGTGTGGGAGTTGGAGAGCAACCACAAGTACTTTTTTTCAAATTCAAAATAGTCTTTATTCAAGAGGGTTTATTGTCATGTGTCCCTGATAGGACAATGAAATTCTTGCTTTGCTTCAGCACGACAGAACATAGAGAGTGGTGAATCTCTGGAATTCTCTGCTACAGAAGGTAGTTAAGGCCAGTTCATTGGCTATATTTAAGAGGGAGTTAGATGTGGCCCTTGTGGCTAAAGGGATCAGGGGGTATGGAGAGAAGGCAGGTACAGGATACTGAGTTGGATGATCAGCCATGATCATATTCAATGGCGGTGCAGGCTCGAAGGGCCGAATGGCCTACTATTGCACCTATTTTCTATGCTTCTACAACAGAACATAGCAGGCATTGATTACAAAACAGATCAGTGTGTCCATATACCATTATATAAATATATACACACATACACACATGAAAAAATAAACTGATAAAGTGCAAATAACAGATAATGGGCTATTAATGTTCAGAGTTTTGTCCGAGCCAAGTTTAATAGCCTGATGGCTGTGGGGAAGTAGCTATTCCTGAACCTGGTTGTTGCAGTCTTCAGGCTCCTGTACCTTCTACCTGAAGGTAGCAGGAAGATGAGTGTGTGGCCAGGATGGTGTGGGTCCTTGATGATACTGCCAGCCTTTTTGAGGCAGCGACTGCGATAGATCCCCTCGATGGAAGGGAGGTCAGAGCCGATAATGGACTGGGCAGTATTTACTACTTTTTGTAGTCTTTTCCTCTCCAGGGCGCTCAAGTTGCCGAACCAAGCCACGCTGCAACCGGTCAGCATGTTCTCTACTGTGCACCTGTAGAAGTTAGAGAGAGTCTTCCTTGTCAAACCGACTCTCCGTAATCTTCTCAGGAAGTAGAGGGGCTGATGTGCTTTCTTGATAATTGCATCAGTGTTCTCGAACCAGGAAAGATCTTCATAGATGTGCACACCCAGGAATTTGAAGCTCTTGACCCTTTCAACCATTGACCCGTTGATATAAACGGAACTGTGGGTCCCCATCCTAATCCTTCCAAAGTCCACACTCAGTTCCTTGGTTTTGTTGGTGTTAAGGGCCAGGTTATTGTGCTGGCACTTTATGGACAGTCGCTCGATCTCTCTTCTACATTCTAACTCATCCCCATCAGCGATACGTCCCACAACAGTGGTGTCGTCAGCGAACTTGATGATGGAGTTCGCACTATGACCGGCTAAGCAGTTATGAGCATCGAGTGAGTACAGCAGGGGGCTGAGCACGCAGCCTTGAGGTGCTCCCGTGCTGATTGTTATCGAGGCTGACACATTTCCACTAATACGAACAGACTGGTCTGTGAATGAGGAAGTCGAGGATCCAATTGCAGAGGGATGCGCAGAGACCCAGTTCTGCGAGTTTGGTGACCAGCTTGGAGGGGATAATTGTGTTAAATGCCGAGCTGTAATCAATGAATAATAGCCTGACATGAGTTTTTGTTGTCCACGTGGTCCAGAGCGGAGTGGAGGGCCAGCGAGATCGCATCCACCATTGATCTGTTGTGGCGGTAAGCGAACTGCAGTGGGTCCAGGGTTTTGTCGAGGTAGGAGTTGATTTGAGCCATGATCAACCTCTCAAAGCACTTCATCGCCACAGGCGTTCGTGCCACTGGTCGATAGTCATTGAGGCACGTCACCTTACTCTTCTTGGGCACTGGTATAATTGATGCCCTTTTAAAGCAGGTGGGAACCTCAGACCTCAGAAGTGAGAGGTTAAAAATGGCCGTAAAAACTCCAGCCAGTTGGTCCGCACAGGTTTTTAGAACCCGACCAGGTATACCATCAGGTCCAGGTGCTTTTCGATAGCACACCCCTCTGAAGGATTTCCTGACATCGGCCTCTGTGACTGAGACTGAAATACCATCACGGCGAATGGGGGCTCGGGAAGTCACATCGGTGTTCTCCCTATCAAAGCCTGCGTAAAATGCATTGAGCTCGTCTAGGAGTGATGTTTCGTCGACATTCGAGCTGCCTCCTGATTTCGTTTTGTAGGAGGTGATTGCATTCAGGCCCTTCCACAGCTGCCGAACATCTGTCTCATCCTCCAGCTTGGAGCAGAAGTCCCTTTTGGCCTTTTTGGTGGCCTTACCAAGGTCGTATCTTGACTTCTCGCAGACCACTGTATCTTTAGACATGAATGCCCGGTGTCTGGTCTTCAGAAGAGTGAGGATCTCAAAGTTTATCCAAGGTTTCTGATTGGGGAAACAATCGGAAGGTTTTTGTAGGGATGCTGTCCTCCACACATCTCTTTATGAAGTCTGTAACGACTGTGGCGTATTCGTTCAGGTCCATTGCTGAGTCCTTGAACATTGCCCAGTCTACAGACTCCAAACAGTCCTGGAGTTGTTCCTCTGTCCCCTCCCCCCCGACCAGCTCTGTACTGTCCTCACCTCTGGGGGTGCGCTCTTTAATTGCTGCCTGTAGGCAGGAAGAAGCAGCACCACAGCGGTATGGTTGGATTTACCAAAGTGAGGGCGAGGGATAGAGCGATAGGCACTCTTGATGGTGGTGTAGCAGTGGTCGAGGGTGTTTGGTCCTCTGGTGCAGCAGGAGACATGTTGGTGGAAGTTAGGGAGTGATTTCTTTAGGTCTGCCTAATTGAAGTCCCCAGCAATGGTGGTAAATGCCTCGGGGTAAGACGTCTGGTGTTTGTTGACCACGGCGTGCAGCTCCTCCAGTGCCAGACGGACGTATGCCTGGGGTGGGATGTAGACCGCGGTCAGGACGCGCGGTTGCGGGGGGGGGGGGGGGGGAGGTTGCGGCGTCACACACACTAACCACCCCCTCCACACACACATTAACCACCCCACAACCACACTAACCACTCCCCCAACACACACACTAACCACCCCCCCCCAACACACACACACACACTGAGTGTGACAACGCACACACCCACACACACTGAGTGTGACAACCCACACACACACACACACACACACTGAGTGTGACAACACACACACACACACTGACCACCACCCCCCCCCCCACACACACACTAACCACCCCCTCCACACACACATTAACCACCCCACAACCACACTAACCACTCCCCCAACACACACACTAACCACTCTCCCCCAACACACACACTAACCACCACCCCCCCCCCAACACAACACACACACACACACTAACCACCCCTGTTGATATTAGTGAGGAGAGAGGGGTGAGGGGGGAGGAGAAAGGGTTGAGGTGAGAGGGTTGAGGAGAGAGGGGGGAGGGAGGATAGAAGAGTGATCAGAAAGGGGTGAGGAGAGGGTGGAGGAGAGGAGAGAGGGGGAGAGGGAGGGAGCAGTATGGGGAGAGGGGGGAGGGGTGAGATGGGGAGAGAGTGGCGAAGGGGAGGAGGAGAAGGGATGGGAGAGGGGTAGGGAGAGAGAGAGAGGAGGATGAGAATGGGGGGAGGGGATGATATCGGGGAGGGTGAAGGGGAGACAGGTAGATGGGGAGAGGGGGGACGGGGAGGAGGAGGAGAGGGGTGAGGAGAGAGGAGTAAGACAGGTGAGGAGAGAGAGGGTGAGGAGGAGAGAGGGGTGAGGGGAATAGGGAATGGGGGGGAAGAGAGGGGGAGGAGAGAGGGGGTGGGGGGGGAGGGGAGAGAGGTTTGGAGGAGGGGAGGAGGGAGATGGGGGTAGGGAAGAGTGGGGGAAGAGTGTGGAGTGAGGGGGAGAGAGGGGGAAGACTGGTGATGGAGGGGGTAGGAGCAGTCCATCTATTCCCCACTCCCTATCACCCACTCCTCTCCCTCCATTCCCACACTCGTGATCACGCGCTTCGACGCGGAGGGCGGGGCTGGGGCTAGTGCAAAGGCAAATGTAAATGAGAGCCATTGCGATTAGCCACCTGTGAGGGATGGCATTGTGACATCACAGAATGGAAGGTGCTGCGACATCAGGCGGGTGGGGGGAGGGGCTGGGGCTGGAGCAAAGGCATATGTAAATGAGATCCATTGCGATTGAACATCTGTGAGCATTGGGCATTGTGACATCACACGATGGAAGGTTCGTCAACATTCTATGGGTGAGAAGCAGTTTGATATTTTAATATTTTGACATTTTTTATGTTTTTTACCGAAAGTGTTCTAATTTTACAAACATTAAGAGGAGGAGGAAAAACCCTACAGGAATTTGTAAAAATTGTTTAGTTTTTGTAAATTTTGGAGGAGTAGATTCACATACGCCTAGAACGAATATTCGCTAATTAGAACCCAACACCAATAAACAAGAGTTTTAATAGTTGCTAGACCAAGTGCAGACCCGCTGGGTATGTTCCCCCAATGTGCGGTGTTGGGCGGGGGGGGGGGGGGGCTGGAGAGTGCTGCGACTTCACATGCACACTAACCAGCCACACACATAAACAGGGAGGGGTGGGGGGATGAGGCGGGTTTGGGGAACACGGAGTGAGGAGAGGGAGGGGGATAGAGAGAGGGAGAGAGAGATAGGTGAGAGAGAGTGGGAGAGGGAGGAGAGAGAGAGAGAGAGAGAGAGAGGGAGAGAGATAGAGAAGGAAGGTGAGAGAGAGGGGAGAGAGAGAGAGGGAAGGAAAGAGAGAGGGAGGAGAGAGAGGGAGATGGAGAGAGAGAGAGAGAGAGAGAGAGGGAGAGAGAGAGAGAGAGGGAGAGAGAGAGAGAGAGAGAGAGAGATAGAGAGAGGGAGGGGAGAGAGAGAGAGGGAGATGGAGAGAGAGAGGGAGATAGAGATAGAGAGAGAGAGGGAGAGGAGAGGGAAAGAGAGGGAGAGAGGGAGGGAGAGAGAGAGGAGGGGGGGAGAGAGGGAGAGGGAAGGGGAGAGAGAGAGAGAGAGAGAGGGGAGAGGGAGGGAGAGAGAGAGAGGAGAGGGGGAGAGAGAGAGGGAGGGAGGAGAGAGAGGAGGAGGAGAGGAGGGGGGAGAAAGAGGGAGGAGGAGAGATAGAGATGGGGGAGAGAGAGAGAGAAAAGGGAGGGATAGGGGAGGAGGGAGATGGGGTTGGGGGAGGGGGAGAGGGGGGAAGAGAGGGGGAGGGGTGGGGGAGAGTGGGGAGGGGTAGGGGCAGTCCATCTATTCTCCACTCCCTATCACCCCCACTCCGCTCCCTCTATTCCCACACTCGTGATCACATGCTTCAACACAGGCTGCGGGGGGCTGGGGCTGGAGCAAAGGCATATGTAAATGAGATCCATTGCAATTGGCCACCTGTGAGGGATGGCATTGTGACATCTCACAATGGAACGTGCTGCAACATCAGGCGGGAGGGGGTGCGGGGTTGGGGTTGGGGTTGGGGCTGGAGCAAAGACCTATGTAAATGAGATCCATTGCGATTGGAAATCTGTGAGCATTGGGCATTGTGACATCACACGATGGAACGTTCGCCAACGTTCTATGGGTGAGAAGCAGTTTGATATTTTTAACATTTTGAATTGTTTTTTGTTCTTTACCAAAAAAGCAGGGAAAAGTAGAACCAAAAGTTCTAATTTAACAAACATTAAGAGGAGGAGGAAATACCCTACAGGTATTTGTAAAAATTGTTTAGTTTGTGCAAATTTTGGAGGAGTAGAGTCACAGACGCCAGAAACGAATATTCGCGAAATAGAACCCGGACAAACCAACACGAGAGTTTTAAATATATATAGATAACATAAGATAGATAGATAAGATAAAGGATGGGGTTACGCAGTACTTAGAAGTTCACGATAAATTAGGCCGGTCAGCATGGTTTTGTAAAGGGAATATCTTGCCTGACAAATCTGCTGGAGTTCTTTGAGAAAGCTAATAGCAGGACAGACAGGGGAGGCTGTAGATGTTGTTTACCTAGATTTTCAGAAGACCAATAAGGTGCCACACGTCAGGCTGCTAGGGAAGGCAAGAGCCCAGGATATTAAAGGGAAGATACTAGCATGGCCAACAGGTTGGCTGGATGGCAGAACGCAAAGAGTTGCAATAAAAGGTGCTTTTTAGGTTGGCTGCCAGTGACTAGTGGAGTTCTGCAAGGGTCAGTGCTGGGGCCGCTTCTCTTCACGTTGTATATTAATGATGAGGATAAGGGGATTGAAGGCTTTGTGGCCAAGTTTGCAGATGATGCTAAGATAGGTGAAGGGGCCGTCAGTGTAGAGGAAGCAATGACTGCAGAACGTCTTAGACAGGTTAGGAAAGGTGTTGTTTTTTGGGACGTCTAACAAGGGTAGGACGCCTGCACAGGTAGGCCTTTGGGAGTGTTGTAGAGCATATTGCAAAGGCCTATGTAAATGAGATCCATTGCGATTGTACATCTGTGAGCATTGGGTATTGTGACATCACACGATGGACTGAAGATCCACCAGCCTCCAGGTGAAGAGGTTTCTCCTCATCTTGTTCATTTATTGCCCACCCTTACCCTGAGATTGTGCCCCTGGCCCTGGATACCAGAGCCAGGAGAAACCTCCTCCCTGTGTGCAGTCTATCGAGCCTGGTAGAATTTCACAGGTTTCTGCAAGATCACTCAGTCTTTTGAACACCAAGAATAGGGCAGCTTTACTCTATTTCTCCTCATGTGACAAACCCTTGTAAACCTGAAACTTGGACTGTTTTTCTCTCTATAGACGCTGCCTAAATCTCCGAGCACTTCCCGGATTCTCTGATTTTACCGCAGGAAACTGTCTGGAGAATCTTCAATGCACTCCCTCTACAGAAAGTGCACCTTTCATTAGGTAAGGGCACCAGGTTTGTACACAGTCCTTCAGATATGGTCTCAAAAAAGATACACAACTTACAGAGTTGATGTGGACAAGCTTTTCCCTTTGAGAATAGGGAAGATTCAAACAAGAGGACATGACTTCAGAATTAAGGGACAGAAGTTTAGGGGTAATATGAGGGGGAACTTCTTTACGCAGAGAGTGGTGGCGGTGTGGAATGAGCTCCCAGTGGAAGTGGTGGAGGCAGGTTCATTGGTATCATTTAAAAATAAATTGGATAGGCATATGGATGAGAAGGGAATGGAGGGTTATGGTACGAGTGCAGGCAGGTGGGACTAAGGGGAAAAAAATTTGTTCGGCATGGACTTGTAGGGCCGAGATGGCCTGTTTCCGTGCTGTAATTGTTATATGGTATATGGTTATATGGTTATAGCAGAGAGCATTCTATCCAAATGCATTACGACTTGGTTTGGAAACTTCTCTGCCCAAGACCATAAGATATTGCAGAGAGTTGTGGACATATTCCAATCCATCACACAGACCAGACTCCAACCTCCCCACCCCCAGCCATGGATTACATTAACATTTCATGCTGCCCCAGGAAAATAGCCAACATAATCAAAGACCACTCATACCAGGGTCATTCCCTCATTTCCCACTCTTCCGTCAGGCAGAGGCTACAAAAGCGTGAAGGTGCATACTAGCACATTCATAGAAACATAGAAAATAGGTGCAGGAGCAGGCCATTCGGCCCTTCGAGCCTGCACCGCCATTCAATATGATCATGGCTGATCATCCAACTCAGTATCCTGTACCTGCCTTCTCTCCATACCCCCTGATCCCTTTAACCACAAGGGCCACATCTAACTCCCTCTAACTGGCCTCAACTACTCTCTGTGGCAGAGAATTCCAGAGATTCACCACTCTCTGTGTGAAAAATCTTTTCCTCATCTCGGTCCTAAAAGACTTCTCCTTATCCTTAAACTGTGACCCCTTGTTCTGGACTTCCCCAACATCGGGAACAATCTTCCTGCATCTAGCCAGTCCAACGCCTTAAGAATTTTGTAAGTTTCTATAAGATCCCCCCTCAATCTTCTAAATTCTAGCGAGTACAAGCCGAGTCTATCCAGTCTTTCTTCATATGAAAGTCCTGACATCCCAGGAATCAGTCTGTTGAACCTTCTCTGTACTCCCTCTATGGCAGGAATGTCTTTCCTCAGATTAGGAGACCAAAACTGTACGCAATACTCCAGGTGTGGTCTCACCAAGACCCTGTACAACTGCAGTAGAACCACCCTGCTCTTATACTCAAATCTTATACTCAAATTCAGGAACAACTACTGCACTGTTTCTGTCAGTTTGTTGACTGGTCCTCCCATAAAATAAAGGGATATCCCAATCTCACAATCTAACAGTAATACCAATAATAAACCAACAACAATAGCTCATTGAGGTTCTTGTACTTTTTAATCTGCACTTTCACTGTAACTGTAACTGTAACACAGTAGACTACATTCTACACTGGTATATTTATTTTTGTGCTACTTGTTATACTTTTGTAAGGCTTCATTGTATCATGTATGGTATGATTTGACTGGATAGTATGCAGAGTTTTTCACTGTATCTCGATTCATGTGACAATAATAATCCAATTCCAAGGCCATGTATAATTCTGGTGACCAATTCCAGGTACCCACGGTGATCACGCACTGACTGTACTTGAAACACACGGTGCCAAGGCAACAAGAGGATCGTCAGTCAGAGCCAAAGAAGTGACCAGCCCTGTAATCCCAGGATAGGAATTCCAGCACCCCAACACATCTGAGCTCTGTGAAATATCCCGGGACAGGAGACCGGACAACTGGATAAATCCTGGACCTGTATCCAGGCACCGTGCTATATTGTGGAATAGGAGCCCAGGCCTCAAGGTAGATACTGGGACAGAAACGTACAACTGGTGAAGATTCACCAAACTGCAATATACAAGACAGGAATCCTGGTATCCTGGGAATTCCAGATAAGAACCACCACTCTGGGAAAGAGCATACAGATCCCAGGAAATACATTCACCCAGTGAGAGAGAATGGCGAGTGTTTCATCAACTGTAAATAGCTGGTCTGAAAACCTGAACCCTCCACAACTTGTGAGGGATTTGGGTTTACAGGGTCATTATCCTCACAAACTGTCACTAATGTCAATGCGGGAGATATCCTGGGGTAAACTGGATGACAGCAAACCAACTCGACCAGAAGATCTTCCTTGGCAATTTCTCCAAAGGATCCTCTTAGCTAATTCACTGGCGAGGAATCCTGAATGGCCCCCTGCTCAGTCCTTGGAAGACAGGAAAGATGATGTTGAAGATTTCAACTATTTATTTGAAGTGAAAGAGCCAGGGGATTCGGGGTTTAATCCTCTGGATATCATTGCTGCCATTTTCCTCTGTGCCGACCACTCTCTCCAGCAGGAACTGATGCTGAAGATGTCTCTGTGCCAACTTGCATTACCCTTTCTGCTGCCGGAAGGGCACAGTTACCCCAGGGACAAGGTGAGGGGACCCATGGAAGGGTCTGGTGCCACCCTTCTCCTCTGGGCCATGAGGCACATTGTTAAAATGTGGTGCCCACAATCTCCCACAGGAAACAGCCCTGTTGTGGAGATGCCCATCGTGACAGCAACCATGCCAACTGTCTCCTTCCTCAGACTCGGAAGGTGCACGGTGTCCAAATCCAAACTCCTCAATCTCACCTTGAGCCAGACCCAGCTGCAGCAGAACATCTTCCTGCACTCCGGGATGGAATGTGGGAATGTGCCCCGTGAGATATCGGATGGGATGGCTGAGATCAGCTGGTATCTACCTTCTGGGAAGAGCAACACGGACATTTTCCCGGAGGCTGCTGCATTCATCAACCTCCGAGGTGATGCTGAAACTTACCAGGGACACACTCGGTTTCTGGCAAAAGTCTCTGCTGCTCTCTTTATTTTCATTGACGTTATCGGTGAGAAGGAAAGAGAATTCCTCACCTCTCTCGCACAGTCACCGGCAAAACTCTTTCTGATAGTGAACACTAACACCAGTCAGCAACACATCACCCCTGAGCAGGTAGAGAAACTGTTCAATGATCTGAAGTTACAACCTCAACAATGCATTGTTCGGACAAATTTTAATGAGGCCAAACTTGTGGAAGAACTTCGTTCTCAGATAAAACAAGTGATTCTAGTGAGTGGCAGGGACCAGAGCTTCCTGAGTCTGGAACAAATGGGTGACATTGCGAGAGAAAGTGGGATTCAGGTCAATGAACATCAGCCTGAAATACAACGGGCCAAGGACCTGACGTCCAAACCACAGAGAGAGGTCGCCCATGGAGACAGTTGGGGATCAGAGGATCCATCTCACCGGCATTCACCAGGTCTCCCACAGGGAACGACTGGTGATCCATTAGCTGGAAATAACTTTACAAAGTTACAACCACAACAATGTGTTTCTCAGTCAAATGTAAGTGAGGCAAAAAAAATTGAATTCTCCGATACAACAAGTATCATGGATGAGGGACAGGGACCAGAACTTCCCGAGTCTGGAGCAAACGGGTGACATTGTGAGGGAAAGTGGGATTCATGTCAATGAACATCATCCTGAAATACAAGAAGCCAAGGACCTGACGTCCAAACCACAGAGAGAGGCCGACCCCGGACACGGCAGGGAATCAGAGCATCCATCTCACCGGCATTCACCGGGTCTCCCAGAAGGAACAGCTGGTAGTCCACCAGTTGGAAATAACCAGGATGAAAATCGGAGCCCCCTACAACTTGTGAGGGATTTAGGTTTACAGGATCATTATCCTCACAAACTGTCACTGACGTCCATGCGGGAGGTATCCTGGGGTAAACTGGACGACAACAAACCAACTCGACCAGAAGATCTTCCTTGGCGATTTCTCCAAAGGATCCTCTCAGCTAATTCACTGGCGAGGAATCCTGAATGGCCCCCTGCTCAATCTTCAAAAGACAACAAAGATGACGTAGAAGATTTCAGCCATTTCTTTCAAGCACAAAGGCCAGGAGATTCTGGGATTAACCCTCTGGATATCATTGCTGCCATTTTCCTCTGTGCCGACCACTCTCTCCAGCAGGAACTGATGCTGAAGATGTCTCTGTGCCAACTTGCATTACCCTTTCTGCTGCCGGAAGGGCACATTTACCCCAGGGACAAGGTGAGGGAACCCATGGAAGGACTTGGTGCCACCCTTCTCCTCTGGGCCATGAGGCCCATTGTTAAAATGTGGTGCCCACAATCTCCCACAGGAAACAGCCGCGTTGTGGAGATGCCCATCGTGACAGCAACCGTGCCAACTGTCTCCTTCCTCAGACTCGGAAGGTGCACGATGTCCAAATCCAAACTCCTCAATCTTACCTTGAGCCAGACCCAGCTGCAGCAGAACATCTTCCTGCACTCCGGGATGGAATGTGGGAATGTGCCCCGTGGGATATCGGATGGGATGGCTGAGATCAGCTGGTATCTACCTTCTGGGAAGAGCAACACGGACATTTTCCCGGAGGCTGCTGCATTCATCAACCTCCGAGGTGATGCTGAAACTTACCAGGGACACACTCGGTTTCTGGCAAAAGTCTCTGCTGCTCTCTTTATTTTCATTGACATTATCGGTGAGAAGGAAAGAGAATTCCTCACCTCTCTCGCACAGTCACCGGCAAAAATCTTTCTGATAGTGAACACTAACACCAGTCAGCAACACATCATCCCTGAGCAGGTAGAGAAACTGTTCAATGATCTCAAGTTACAACCTCAACAATGCATTGTTCGGACAAATTTTAATGAGGCCAAACTTGTGGAAGAACTTTGTTCTCAGATAAAACAAGTGATTCTAGTGAGTGGCAGGGACCAGAGCTTCCTGAGTCTGGAACAAATGGGTGACATTGCGAGAGAAAGTGGGATTCAAGTCGATGAACATCAGCCTGAAATACAACGGGCCAAGGACCTGACGTCCAAACCACAGAGAGAGAGGTCGCCCATGGAGACAATTGGGGATCAGAGGATCCATCTCACCAGAATTCACCAGGTCTCCAACAGGGAACGACTGGTGATCCATTAGCTGGAAATAACTTTACAAAGTTACAACCACAACAATGTGTTTCTCAGTCAAATGTAAGTGAGGCAAAAAAATTGAATTCTCCGATACAACAAGTATCATGGATGAGGGACAGGGACCAGAACTTCCCGAGTCTGGAGCAAACGGGTAACATTGTGAGGGAAAGTGAGATTCACGTCGATGAACATCATCCTGAAATACAACGGGCCAAGGACCTGACGTCCAAACCACAGAGAGAGGCCGACCCCGGACACGGCAGGGAATCAGAGCATCCATCTCACCGGCATTCACCGGGTCTCCCAGAAGGTACAGCTGTTGGTCCACCAGTTGGAAATAACCAGGATGAAAATCGGAGCCCCCTACAACTTGTGAGGGATTTAGGTTTACAGGATCATTATCCTCACAAACTGTCACTGACGTCCATGCGGGAGGTATCCTGGGGTAAACTGGACGACAACAAACCAACTAGACCAGAAGATCTTCCTTGGCGATTTCTCCAAAGGATCCTCTCAGCTAATTCACTGGCGAGGAATCCTGAATGGCCCCCTGCTCATTCTTCAAAAGACAACAAAGATGACGTAGAAGATTTCAGCCATTTCTTTCAAGTACAAAGGCCAGGAGATTCTGGGATTAACCCTCTGGATATCATTGCTGCTATTTTCCTCTGTGCCGACCACTCTCTCCAGCAGGAACTGATGCTGAAGATGTCTCTGTGCCAACTTGCATTACCCTTTCTGCTGCCGGAAGGGCACAGTTACCCCAGAGACAAGGTGAGGGAACCCATGGAAGGACCTGGTGCCACCCTTCTCCTCTGGGCCATGAGGCCCATTGTTAAAATGTGGTGCCCACAATCTCCCACAGGGAACAGCCCCGTTGTGGAGATGCCCATCGTGACAGCAACCGTGCCAACTGTCTCCTTCCTCAGACTCGGAAGGTGCACGGTGTCCAAATCCAAACTCCTCAATCTCACCTTGAGCCAGACCCAGCTGCAGCAGAACATCTTCCTGCACTCCGGGATGGAATGTGGGAATGTGCCCCGTGGGATATCGGATGGGATGGCTGAGATCAGCTGGTATCTACCTTCTGGGAAGAGCAACACGGACATTTTCCCGGAGGCGGCTGCATTCATCAACCTCCGAGGTGACGCTGAAAATTACCAGGGACACACTCGGTTTCTGGCAAAAGTCTCTGCTGCTCTCTTTATTTTCATTGACGTTATCGGTGAGAAGGAAAGAGAATTCCTCACCTCTCTCGCACAGTCTCCAGCAAAACTCTTTCTGATAGTGAACACTTACATCAGTGAGCAACACATCACCCCTGAACAGGTAAAGAAACTGTTCAAAGATCTGAAGTTACAACCTCAACAATGCATTGTTCGGACAAATATAAACGAGGCCAAACTTGTGGAAGAAATTCGTTCTCAGATACAACAAGTGATTCCCATGAGTGACAGGGACCAGAGCTTCCTGAGTCTGGAACAAATGGGTGACATTGCGAGAGAAAGTGGGATTCAGGACGATGAACATCAGCCTGAAATACAACGGGTCAAGGACCTGACCAAAATACTGGGCAGTCTTGACCCTGCAGACATCACTGGGTATAAAAAGAGAGTGCTGCCCTTTCATGGAGAGCCCTGGAAAGGACTGTCTAAAGTTGAGAAAGAGAAGTCTCGGATGAAACTCCGTGGGGACAGAACCACAGAGAAGTATAACCACAAGTTGGACCAAGACAAGAAAAGAATCCGGGAAGCTCAGCTCAGGCAGAGCCTGTCGGTGGAGATGCAGATATTCATGGACCACCTCACCTGTCCTGGTTTGGATGACAAGGCCATTTCCTTGCAGTGGCTGAAGCTGATGCTGGACAGTAAATCAAGGGAAATTATGGCAGGATTGCGCAGGGTTTATAAAGAACTGAGCAAAGACTCAATGCAGAATGTCAAAGAGCTGAAGGACATGGATCAGAAGATGACTGATAGTTCCCTGGGACTTGAGCACTTCATGAGGGAACTGGGCCAGGTTTATGAACTCTCAGTGACACAACACAACATCAAGCAACAAACACAGATCCACCCACATGTGCTTCAGTTACCGGGTGTTGCTGCTGAACTGTTGCTGGATGGGTTCCCACTGGAGCTCATTGATGGAGACGTCTCCAACGTTCCTGTTTCATGGATCACTGCTGTACTGGAAGCAGTGGCCGAGAAGGTAGGACGTGCTTCCAGAGTGTTTGTGCTGACAGTGATTGGAGTTCAGAGCACAGGCAAGTCCACGCTCCTCAATACAATGTTCTGTTTGCGGTTTGCTGTGAGCAGCGGCCGATGTACTCGAGGGGCCTACATGCAGCTGATGAAGGTCACAGGGAAACTGGCGGAGGAGCTGGGCTGTGACTTCATCCTGGTCATTGACACGGAGGGGCTGAGAGCTCCAGAACTTGCAACACTAACAGACAGCTACGAACACGACAATGAGCTGGCAACATTCGTGGTGGGATTAAGCAACATAACGTTGGTAAACATAGGCATGGAAAACATCGCAGAGATGAAAGATATTTTACAGATTGTTGTTCATTCCTTACTCCGCATGAAACTGACGGGGAAAAGACCAAAGTGTATATTTGTCCACCAGAATGTTGGAGATGTGAGTGCACATGATCACAATCTAAGAGGCCGTCAGAAACTACTGGAACAGCTGGATAAGATGACAGAGGCTGCAGCAAAACTGGAGAAGGTGGAGGGAGTTACGTTCCGTGATGTGATGGACTATGATGCTGACAAGGACAACTGGTACATCCCTGGTCTGTGGCAAGGTACACCCCCAATGGCTGCCGTCAACACTGGCTATAGTGAACACGTCTTCCAACTGAAGAAGAGTCTCATTCAATGTTTACTCAAAGGGAAACCAGACCAAGGAGCTTTCACAATCCCAGACTTTACCAAATGGATGACTGGCCTTTGGGAGCAGGTGAAACATGAGAATTTCATTTTCAGCTTCCAGAACAGTCTAGTCGCAGCAGCTTACAACCAGCTCTCTGTGAAGTACAAGGACTGGGAGTGGGAGCTCCGCAAATTCACACACTCCTGGGGAAACAAGGCTGAAAACAGAGTAAACAATGCCAGTGGTGACCTCAACTTACTGCTCCAAACACTGGAACGTGAGATCAGGACGGAGATTAACAAAAGGGAGGCTAAGACTCTGGATAAACTAAAAGGTCTGTTTTTAAGTGGGGCTGATAACGTGCAGCTGATGGAGAAATACAGGGTGGAATTCAAGCTCAGTATCTCCAGTTTATGCAGACGGCTTCAGGATGATTCAATGCAGAGATGTAAGGATGCCGTGAACAGATGTGTGGGACTGCAGAAAGTGGATGCTATTTGGAATAAATGTCACCAGAAGATCGAACAACAGGTCAAGGAGCTTTTATTAAAGTGTAAAGGGGCAAATCAGGTGTTGGGTGACAAGGAACTGCAAACTGCCTTTGGAAAGATGTGGCAAGACACACTGTCACAGTTGGACTGTCAACCATGTAGAGAAAGAAACATTGAACTGGAGATTGAAAATCTTCTCAGAGAGAACACAGCAAATCAAGGGAGGGTGATTAATAAAATGCTAGAAAGAAAACCTCTCCATAAACAGGGAACTCAGTTCTTACAGGTTGAATGGAAACACAGCAACACGACATGGATGGGAATGTTTTTAAGCACAGTCGGTCGTTTCTTCCACAAACCAGATCATGACTTGGTTAAATCCCTCGAGGGTGAATGCCATCAATGGATCAGTGACATCACAAAAATGGACAGGGATTATGACAATAAATATTGCATTGATCTTTTGAATATTATAGAGGAAAAAATTAACAATGTTTCACAAGCAAACATCACAATGAGTGAGGAATTCAGGGCTGAGTTTAAACTTCGCCTGTGTGGTTTCGCTGTACCAAGATTCCAAGAGATGCACAGGAGGTTCATCCAGAAACATGACCCGCGGCAAAGACTGGAAAACATGAAGGGTCAATACTTAAATCTCTTCATGGATATTTACACAGTGCAGGATGAGAACCAGAGACAAGCCGAACGGTTTGCACAATCTTGTTTCTTGCCAGCTCTCATAGACGCCACCCTCAAGGCTCTCAGTGTGAACATCGTAGATGATATGAAACAAAATGACACTGAGAGCAAGTACAGTCTCCGCAACAACTTCACTATGGCCCTCCTGGTGTACCTGAAACAAAGGGATGCATTTGATGACTATCACCGGTATATCACTGACCTTGAGAATTTGGCCAAAGACTGGCTCCATCAGCAGGTTATTGAACACTGCAAGACACAACGTGATGGAGAGAGCACGTTTACCTGCCTGGCTAAAGGAATCCTCACACAGATCACTGGGAAAGCTAAAGAGATTGTTGAGGATGCAGTGATGCAGAACTTTGCTGGAAATGCTCAGAGCTTCCTGGACATGTTTGTTGAAAAGTTAAAGACCAGGATCTCAATGCCCAAAGATGAAATGAAACTCGTTCTGTTTCACAGTGACGTTGATGGCAAGAAATGGGCAGAAGCAGTTCTGCCATCTATTGAAGAAGTGGAGCAGAGACTCCTCAGTGAGGTAACAGGCTGGGATGTCCAAGCAAAGATTGAAGAATTATCCATTAAACCCAGCGATGAGTTGTTCAAAGGGTTATTCAATTGTACTAAGAAATGTCCTTTCTGTGGGGTTTTCTGTGATTCAGAGACCTCGGTACACTCACAGCACTCTTGTAAGCAGCACAGACCTGAAGGTCTGAGTAGATATCGCTCCATAAGGAGCAAACGTCTTGTAACTGACGTCTGCACAGCTCTAGTCGCAGCTAATGCATTATTTAGAAATGAGGACACAAATGGGGAATGGAAACCCTACAAGGATTACCAAACCGTCAATAATTACTACAAATCATGGACCATCCAACGGGAAATTTCCGCACAGGCAGCATCCTATTGGAAGAAGGTTTTCTACACTTACAATAGCCAGTTTGCTGAAAAATACAAAGCAAAACCTGCAAAGATCGATGAAGCCTGGAACATTGACTGGGATGTAGTGAGGGGAGATCTGAATAAGACGTATAACACAAACATTCAGTCTTGGTGAGGTGCCTCTACATGACATCACTCAGTTAGACGTAGAAATAGTCTACTTCCCTATAAAAGAAATGGCAGAGAAAATCACTCAATATTAAAATTCAAATCTGATTATAAATCACAAATCATAAAAGCAGAGCAGGGAGTTTCAACCAATTCTTATTACAATTGCTTTTGCAGAAGTAACCAAAAAGGATGCGGGCAAAGCTGTAGACTTTGTCTGTATGGACGTCAGCAAACCTTTGATAAAATTCCGCATGGTGGCTGCTCCAGAAGGTTAGATCGCATGGATCCAGGGAGAGCCAGCTGACTGGACAGAGAATTAGCTTCATGGAAGGAAGCAGAGGTGGTGGTGTAAGGTTGTATTATGAACCGGAGGCCTGTGACTGGTGATGTGCCCCAGAGATCCGTGCTGTTTGTGCTTTATAAGAACATAGATCAGGACAACACAGGACCGGGCCCTTCAGCTACAATCTTTGTGCCAAACATGGAAGCTAGCTACACTGATTTCATCTGCCCCCATAACCCTCCATTTCCTGCAAACCCACGTACCTATTTAAAAGCTTCTTAAACATCGCTATCATATCTGCCTCCACCAGCACCCTTGGCAATACGTTCCATCTATCCACCAGCCATTGTATAAAAAAAACTTGCCCCACATCTCTATTATATTTCCCCTCTTGCCTTGTAGCTACGTCCTCTGGAGTTGGACATTTCCACTCTGGGAATATAGTTGTGACTGTCTACCCTATCTATAATTTTATATACTTCCCCTCAACCTCCAACATTGTAGAGAAAACAATTGTTTATTAATGATTTGGATAAGGGGATTGAAGGCTTTGTGGCCAAATTTGCAGATGATGCTAAGATAGGTGGAGCCCGGCTGTGTAGAGGAAGCAACGGCTCTGCAGAAGGACTTGGACAGGTTGGGAGAGTGGGCACAGATGTGGCAGATGGAATATAGTGTAGCAAAGTGCGGAGTCATGCATTTTGGTAATAATACAAATAAAGATTATTTTCTAAATGGAGAAAGAATCCAGAAATCAGAGGTGTACAGGGACTTGGGAATGCTGGTGCAGAATTCTCAAAAAGTTAATTTGCAAGTCAAATCTGTAGTAAGGAAGGCAAATTCAATGCTAGCATTTATATCAAGAAGACTGGAATGCAAACACAGAGGTGTAATGCTTAGGCTCTATAAGGCACTGGTCAGGCTGCATTTGGAATACTGTGAGCAAATTTGGCCCCATATCTGAGGAAGAATGTGCTGGCTCTGGAGAGGGTCCAGAGGAGGTTTACGAGATTGATCCCAAGAATGAGAGGGTTAGCATATGATGAGCATTTGACAGCACAGGGCCTGTACTCGCTGGAGTTTTGAAGGTTGAGGGCGGGGCGACTCGATTGAAACTTACAGAATGGTGAAAGGCGTAGATGGAGTGGATGTAGAAAGGATGTTTCCACTGGTAGGAAAATCTAGGACCAGTCATAGCCTCAGAATTTAAGGGGCTTCTTTAAGAAAGGTGAGGAGGAACTTCTTTACTCAGAGGCTAGTTAATCTGTGGAACTCATTGCCACAGAGGGCTGTGGAGGCCAAGTCAGTGGATATTTTCAAGGCAGAGATGAACACATTTTTGATTAAAACGGGTGACAAGGATTATGGGGAAAAGGCAGGAAAATGGGATTAGGAGGCAGAGATCAGCCATGAATGAATGGCGGAATAGACTCAATGGGCCAAATGGCCTAAATCTATCCCTATAACTTGTGAACATGTGAATCCAAGTATATCCAACCTCTCCCTGTAGCTGAAACTCTCTAATCCAGGCAGCATTCTGGTAAACCTCCTCTACCCTCTCCAAAGCCTCCACATCTTTACTGTAACGGGGTTACCAGAACTGCAGGCAATACCCCAAATGTCCAACTGCCTGATATCCTGACTCTTATATTGAATGCCCCTAGCAATGAAGGCAGACATACCATATGTGTTCTTTACCACCCTATCTACATGTGCTGCCACCTTCAGTGAGCTATGATCTTGGACTCCAAGAACCCTCTGCACATTAATGCAGTTTAAGGATCTTGCCATTAACTGTATACTTTCCTTACATTCAACCTCTCAAAGTGAAACACCTCACAAATGCTCACGTTAAACCTCATCTGTCATTTCTCTGCCCATTTCTGTAGCTGATCTATATCCCATTGCATCTTCTGACAACCTATCTTGCTGTCTGCAACTCCTCCAAATTTGGTATCATCAGCAAACTTACTCACAAACCACCCGCATTTACCTCCAGGTCATTTTAGTTTAGCTTAGAGATGCAGCACGGAAACAGGTCCTTTGGCCCACTGGGTCCCAACGACCAGTGATCCCCACACATTAACACGACCCTACACACTGCGGACAATTTTACATTGATACCAACCCAATTAACGTGTACGTCTTTGGAATATGGTAGGAAACTTAAAATCTTGGAGAAAACTCACGCCGGTCACAGGGAGAACGTACAAACTCCGTACAGACTAGCTCCCATAGTCAGGATCTAACCCAGGTCTCTGGGGCTGTAAGGCAGTAGCTCTATCACTACACCACCAAGCCGCCCTTATTTATATGGATCACAAACAGCAGAGGTCCCAGCACAGATCCCTACGGAACTCCACTTGTCACAGACCTCATGTCGGAATATCTACCTTCCACCACAACCCTCTGAATAGGCCAGTTTTGAATCCATACGACCAAGTCATGGTGAATACATGCATCTGAATCTTCTGGATCAGCCTACCATGAGGAACCTTATCAAAAGCCTTACTAAAATCCAAGTATACAACATCCACTGCCCTGTTTTATGTTTATCTTTAGTTTTGTATTATGTGCGGGGGGGGTGGGAGAATGTTTTTCATCTCTCCTCAACGGAGATGTGAATATTTCCATGTCGTATCTCCATGTACACACTGCGGCCTAACATGGTGGAGCTGGCCGCCTCTTGCTGGAGACCGTCTTTGGGAGCTCCAACTGCGGGAGCCTGCAGGACCTAACATCGCGGTGCTTGTGATTCCTGTCAGGAATTAACCTCGGAAGCTCCAACTGCCGGAGCCTGTGGACTTTAACATCGTGAGCTCATGCTCCGTAGTTAGGGACCGACTTAGGGAGCTCCAAGACGCAGGAGCTTCGACTGCCCTAACGTGAGAGTTTCGATCACTGGCTGCAGGACCTTCAATTGCCCCAACGCTGGATGGTTCGACTCCCCCACCGCGGGAGAAAAAGAGAAAAGAAGATAAGACTTTATTGCCTTCCATCACAGTGGGGAATGTGGAGGAGCTGCTGTGGTGGATGTTTATGCCAAATTTTATGTAGTTGTGTGTCTTGTTGCTTTTTATTGGTATGACTATGGCAAATCAAATTCCTCGTATGTTGCAAAACATAGTTGGCTCATAAATTACGAATATGACTATGATTACAAAGCCATGTTGATTATCCCTAATTAGCCCATTCTCTTCAAAATGAAAATAAATCCTATCTCAATGAATTTTCTCAAATAGTTTGCCCGAGACTCACAGGCCTAGAGTTCCCTGAGTTCTCTCTACTACCTTTCTTAAACTCCCACCCTTTCATTCCAACTCTCCTCATCCTTACCCCAACCACCCCTTTTCTCCCACTCACATACCCTCACTGCCCGTCCCCTCCTCACTCTCCCTCACTCTCTCCCTCCCCTCATTCCCTCCCTCACTCCTTCATTACAATAGTGCACAGTGTCATTCAATGGAGCTTGGAAAGAAATGATATTTTAAATAGTGCAATCGTGCTTTATTTGTCACGTATACAACTGCACAATAAAATTCATTTTGCATTATTACACGTGGTCATCCTGTGAGCTTGATGTACTGGAGCAGTTCCCTCAAACCAATGTCCCTGAACCTCGCCTCCCTTCCCCCTCCACTCACCTACCCCCCCCCCCCCCCCCTGCCCCCCCATCCCTCTTCCCCTCTCTCCCCTCATCCCCTCCTCCTCTCTGCTCCCCTCATCATTCGGGTCTACCCCAACCAGAAGCCCTGGATGACCCGGGAGGTCCAGCGGCTGTTGAAAGAGAGGAACACCGCTTTTAGGTCTGGCGACAGGGCTTTATACAGCACGGCCCGAGCTAACCTGAAGAGAGGCATCAGAGAGGCCAAATCAAACTACAGGAGGAAGATCGAGGACCACCTGGACAGTAATAACAGCAGGCAGGTGTGGCAGGGGGTCCAGTATCTCACCAACTATAAGACCAACCTTGGAGCTGTTGAAGGTGACGCCTCGCTGGCAGAGGAGCTGAACCACTTCTTTGCTCGCTTTGAAGTGGAGCCACCCGAGACAGCTACATCGCAGCACATGGTCCGCAGCAGCCTAACCCTCAAGATAGAGGAGCATGAGGTGAGGCGCACTCTGCGGGCCATAAATCCAAGGAAGGCTACTGGTCCTGACGGCGTCTCTGGACGCGTGTTGAAGGACTGCGCAGACCAGCTGGCTGGAGTCTTTACAAGGATTTTTAACCAGTCTCTGGCCCAGTCCACTGTCCCACCCTGTCTGAAGTCCTCCACCATAGTCCCCTTGCCCAAAAAAACCAACATCTCCAGCCTCAACGACTACCGGCCAGTCACACTCACACCAGTGGTGATGAAGTGTTTTGAAAAACTGGTCCGGGGTCATATCACATCACTTCTGCCCCGAAGCTTTGACCCCCACCAGTTTGCGTACAGAGCAAATAGATCTACAGAGGACGCTCTAGCCACAGCTCTCCATGCTGCACTGTCTCACCTGGAGCAGCGGGGGAGCTACGTGCGGATGCTCTTTGTGGACTACAGCTCTGCTTTTAATACCATCCTTCCCCACAAACTGGTGGACAAACTGGGGGACTTGGGACTTCCACACTCCACCTGTACGTGGATAAATAGCTTCCTGTCGGGTCGCAGCCAGAGAGTCAGAGTGGGCCATCATACATCCACGGCCCTCAGCCTCAGTACCGGCTCTCCACAGGGCTGCGTACTGAGCCCCCTGCTCTACACCATCTACACACATGACTGCACCCCCGCCCACCACAGCAACACCATTGTCAAATTTGCGGATGACACTACGGTGGTGGGACTCATCTCGGGGGGGGACGAGTACGCCTACCGGGATGAGGTGGAGCAGCTGACAGTGTGGTGTGAAGAAAATAACCTGCTCCTCAACACCTTAAAGACAAAGGAAGTAATAATAGACTTCAGGAAGAACAAAACGGACATGGTACCATTGACTATCAGAGGGGACTGTGTAGAGAGGGTGGCGGATTTCCGCTTCCTGGGAATCCATATTGAGGAGGACCTGACGTGGAGCGTGAACACCACTGCGCTGCTGAAAAAGGTCCAGCAGAGACTGCACTTCCTGAGGGTGCTCAGGAAGAATAACATCACTCGGAGACTGCTGCTGTCCTTTTATCGGTGCTCCATTGAGAGCATACTAACATACTGTGTATGCGTGTGGTACACCAGCTGCACAGCGGCTCAGAGGAAAGCGCTCCAGAGGGCCATTGACAACGCCCAGAGGAATGTCGGCTGCCCTCTCCTTACCTTGGAGGACTTACACAGTTCCAGCTGCATCAAAAAATCCCAGAATATCATAAAGGACATTTCCCACCCTGGACACTCCCTGTTTGAACTGTTGCCGTCAGGCAGACGGTACAGATCTACAAGGACAAGGACAAATAGACTAAAAAACAGTTTTTACCCCACTGCTATAAAAGCACTAAATGTAGCCGCCAAGGAACGCAGGGGCGATACAGACTAAGGGACTGTGGTAACTGTGGAATCGACAGAAGGATGGAGGGTTGGGTGCGTATGCGTGCTTTGTCCGTGATATTTATTTAGTTGTTTATCTTTAATATTTTTCCTTGTATGTATCATTAGCTTTTAGAAATGTTTGAATGCTGCACTGACTGGCTGACATTTTAAATTTTGTTGTACATGGTTCATGTTACAATGACAATAAAGAAACTATTCTAAAACTATTCTAATTCTTGTGGCCTGGGGACACCTGCAGCCGACCTTGAAGGCACTGGAGTCATTACCGTGGTTCACCCTCCTACCAGCCCTCGCTCTCCAGCTCCCTCCCGGTTACTCCGTCTACGGAGCCGTGGTGCGAGGTCCCACCGACGGCGAGACTCGGGCGCATTCCCGGTCCCGCTGAAGACGGTGGTGGGAGAACTGAGCATGTTTGCCGGGAACGTCCCAGCCCACTGCTTATTTAATTTGGCCGCAGCTAAGAAATGTATTTTATTTTATACACACTTAAAATAATAAATATTGCTTGGCATTAATTCACACGTTCATAATTAGTTTGATTCTTGTGTGTATATATTGATATAGGAGCCCCTATGTGTGGGCTCCTATATCAATGAGACCAAGCATAGACTTGGTGATCATTTCACTGAATACATACTTAGTCGAACTTGGCCTATCACAGATTATGGGATGAAGGCAGGAGAATGAGGTTGGGAGAGAGATAGATCAGCCATGATTGGCGGAGTAGACTTGATGGTCCTAATGGCTTATGACCTATGTGCTCTCCCGGTTGCCAAACATTTTAATTCCCAGTCCCATACTGACCCATTTCTGTCCTGGACCTCCTCCACTGTCACAGTGAGGCCACATGCAAATGGAAGGAACAGCACCTCATATTTCCCTTGGGCAGCTTCCAATCCAGCTGTATGAATATTCATTTCTGCACTTTCAAGTAACTCCTGCATTCCCCCCCCCCCATGCTCCCTTCCTCGTCATCCTATCTAAATCTAAATGGCGTCAAGTTGGGAAAAGGGGAAGTACATCGGGATCTGGGTGTCCTTGTACATCAGTCTATGAAAGTAAGCATGCAGGTACAGCAGGCAGTGAAGAAAGTGAATGGCATGTTGGCCTTTATACGAAGAGGAATCGAATATAGGAGCAAAGAGGTCCTTCTGCAGTTGTACAGAGCCCTAGTGAGACCACACCTGGAGCATTGTGTGCAGTTTTGGTCCCCTAATTTGAGGAAGGATATTCTTGCTATTGAGGGAGTGCAGTGTAGGTTTACAAGGTTAATTCCCGGGATAGCGGGGCTGTCATATGTTGAGAGATTGGAGCAGCTGGGCTTGTACACTCTGGAGTTTAGAAGGATGAGAGGGCTTCTCATTGAAACATAAGACTGTTAAGGGTTTGGACACGCTCGAGGCAGGAAACATGTTCCCGATGTTGGGGGAGTCCAGAACCAGGGGCCACAATTTAAGAATAAGGAGTAAGCCATTTAGAATGGAGACGAGGAAACACTTTTTCTCACAGAGAGGTGAGTCTGTGGCATTCTCTGCCTCAGAGGATGGTGGAGGCAGGTTCTCTGGATGCTTTCAAGAGAGAGCTAGATAGGGCTCTTAAAAATAGCACAGTCAGGGGATATGGGGAGAAGGCAGGAACGGGGTACTGATTGGGGATGATCAGCCATGATCACATTGAATGGTGGTGCTGGCTCGAAGGGCCGAATGGCCTACTCCTGCACCTATTGTCTATCCCACTAGTTCCACTTTTTGCTTCCCATGTAACCTTGTCATTAACACGTATTCTCCGGCCATCAATGGACCATTATGGACACCACCCTCCCTGAGGTCATCGGTTGCATCCCTGTTTACTCTGAAGAATGGTTCTGACCCGAAATGTCACCTATTCCTTTTCTCCAGAGATGCTGCCTGACTCGGATGGAATAGGAATAGTTTATTGTCCCATGTGAGTAGGTACAGTGAGATTTTTTGCTTGCATACACCATATATACAAATAGCCACCTACATTGCAGACAACGTTACAAAGCACGCCGGCTCCCCCTTTTGTTGCCCTTGCCGACAGGTCCCCCAAGCCGGGTCCCCTTGCCATTTGTTCCCCCCCCCCCTCCCCAATTGTCCATTGTCCCTCCCCCCCCCCCCCCCCTCACGCTGAGTCCTCCATTGTTCTTCCACTCCCCATTCACAGTGGACCTCCTCACTCTCATCGACCATCAACCTTCGAGGCATCACCGCCGCCACGAGGCTTCACCTCCGCTGAGGCCCTATCATTGCGAGGCCTCACCGCTGGCGCCACCCCACTTCACGCCTCTGTGGTGCCAATCCGGGCCCCAGCCGCGGGTTTCTACCCCAAGATCCCGGCCGGGCCCCGACCCGGGCTTCTATGCGGCGATCCGGGAGGCATCGAGACCCTGATGCCCCGATAAAGGATTCCGGCCGTGTTCCCAGTTTACAGCTGCAGCCCGTCAGGAAGCCTTCTAGCCACATGTATAGAAATGATATGTGGGTCATTCCGATGTGTTATTACAGTATTACGTGTCTACAGTAAATACCAACATCTGCAGTTCCTTCCTTCATACATCTGCAATGCTGGTTAACATTGTGCATTATCTCCATCAGATATGAGATTATTGCAAACTGTAGCGGCAGATTTTCATATATTTCAGGAAATTAACTCTCTAGTCACTATTTGGATGAGCAGGGATAAGGGGAATATGTTTGATACGCATGCGAACTGGCTCACAGAGACCTTCAGAGCTTCTTCACCGATAAGGCTTCAAAAACGTAGTCCTTTGATTAATAAATGCTTTATTGTTGATAGAAAACAGTAAGATACATCTAAATTTCTTCTGACTCGTTACTACAATCTCCATCGAACTTCAGCTATTACTTTAAACATAAGAAAACTCCTTGTGTCTCCGTAATACTGGCATGATCTGGCATGATCTCCTACATGGCTCGCCTGGTCCAAGGGTTAACTTTCTCCCTGGCTCGCTCCAAACTACACTAAAAACGAAACTTCTGCGCAAGCATTTAAGCTCCAAACACGCCCCAAAACACGTCATAAATCCCACCCACAATACAACGGGCAGTCTAAAATTTAAAGGCACATGCCATCATCAATCACATGCAAAACAGGCCAAATGGCCACTACACAAAGGTATCAAGGAGTGTGGTTATAATTGTATAGAACAGTTATGGTCACCTTGTTTATGAAAGGGTATAGGATTATTGGAAGTTGTTTAATTGAAATGACAAAGTGAATTCCTAGAATAAGATACGAATCACAAAATGAATCAGATTGTTCTATGAAATAATCCGTACTGTTCTATGAAAGGCTCAGGAAGTTCAATATTGTTTTATATAAACCTCAACCTTCTGAGTGAAAAGGTAGCCTTATTAAACCTTACCCCTCTAACCTTAAACCTACCTCCTCCAGATCTTGGTTCCTCTATCCTGGGTAAAAGACGGCATTCACCCTGTCTATTTCCCTCATGATTTTGACACCTCTACAATATCACGATCTAATTATGAGGATGTTGCCAGGATCTGAGCTATAGGGAGAGGTTATGATAGAGCTCCCGGCTGGCGTGGAGTCGATTAAGGCCAGACTCGGCCGGTGGCTCCCGTGAACAAGAACGAGCCCTGCGGTCGAGTGAGGAGAGACATCAGTGAGAGTGGAGGGGTGTTGGAGAGCCGTTGCTTGCACGAATGCCTGCGGTTGGTTGGTCGGTCGGTCGAGGATGGGCGACAACAGCCCCGGCGGTCGGTGAGTGCTGGAGGTCAGTCAAGGACGGGCCGCATCAGCCCCGTTAGCCATCGAGAACAGAGCAGGACCCAACATTGGGGGCTGCCGAGAACAAAGAGGATCCTGGCGTGGGGGGTGGGGGTAGGAGCCGAAAGAACAAAGAGGGACCCGACATGGGGAGCCACAGAGAACAAAGAGAAGCGTGAGTTTCCGGCTGTATGGCTCCATAAGGCCTCAGCCTCCTACAAGTCATGGAATAAAGTCCTAACCTGCCCAATCTATTCTTATAAATCTGGCCCTTGTGTCCCAGAGTCACACAGCTTGGAAACTCACCCTTTGGCCCAACTTGGCCACACCGGCCAACATGTCCCTGTTACACTCTTCCCACCAGCCAACATTTGGCCCATATCCCTCCAAACGTCCTATCCATGTACCTGTCTAAATGCTTCTTAAATGTTGGGATAATCCCTGCCTCAACTACATCCTCTGGCAGCTCGTTACATACACCCACCACACTATGTATGAAAAATTGACCCCTCTCATTCCTATTAAATCTTTTCACCTTTAAACTTATGTCTTCTTGTCAAGAATTATTCTGGGCAACATTGTGCATCTACCCGATCTATTCCTCTCATGACTTTGTATACCGATGCAAGAACACCCCTCATCCTCCTGCGCTCCAAGAAATAGAGTCCATGCCTACTCAATCTCACCCTATAGCTCAGATTCTCATGTCTGGCAACATCCTCGTAAATCCTCTCTGTACCTTTTCCAGCTAGACCTTCTTTCCTATAATCATGTACCCAGAACTAAACACAATATGCTAAATGTGGCCTCACCAACCGCTTCTATAACTGCAGCTCAAGACTGACAAGACTAAGGAATTAATGGTGGACTTTAGGATGAGGAACACCCTGTCCCCTGTCTCCATCAATGGTGTGGATGTGCAGTTTACCAGGTAGCACAAATATCTTGGAGCATACCTGGACAGTAAACTGGACTGGCCCAGTAACGCTGAGGCCTTGTACAAGAAGGGACAGAGCTGGTTGTACATTTTGAGAAGGCTCCGCTCCTTCAATGTCTGCAGTGAGATGTTGCAGATGTTCTATAAATCAGTGGTTGCCAGTGCCATCTTCTTCGCTGCTGTGTGCTGGGGCAACAGGGTGAAGGCTGCAGATGCCAATAGGATCAACAAACTCATCAGGAAGGCTGGCTCCATCCTGGAGGTGGAGTTGGATTCATGGGTGGTGGTCTTGGAGGGGAAGATGCTCCTCAAACTGTGGAGCATCCTGGACAAACACAGAATGCCACAGGGAATCCTTCTTCCCTGTGGCTATCAAACTGCAAAACTCCTCTCCCTTTTTATCGTGGGGTAGACTGAGACTGAGACTGATTCTCTCCCTTCCCCAATCTTTACACATCCCCAATCCTTTCCACTTGTCACTTTAATTTCATGTTTCATATATATTATGTTTTCATGACTGTTGGCAGATTGATTTTCATCCTTGGATAAATAAAGTTCTATCGTATCGTTACTGCAACATGACCTCCTAACTTCAGTACTCAATGCTTTTTGACCACCCGATCTACCTGCGACTCCACCCTCACACTTCCCAGAGGCCTACCATTCACTGTGTCGGTCCTGTCCATGTTAGACCCCCAAATGCAACACCTCACATTTCTCTGTATTAAATTCCATCAACCATTCCTCCACCACCTGGCCAATCAATCAAGATCCTGCTGCAATATTTGACAACCATCTTCACTACCTGCAAAACCACCTACTTATGTATCATCAGCAAACTTGCTGATCTTGCCAGATGTGTTCTCATCCAAATCTTTGATATAGATGACAAACAGTAACGGGCCCAGCCCGTTGAGGCACACTACTATTCACAGGCCTCCAGACCGAGAAGCAGCCTTCCATCTTCTATGAAGCCAATTTTCTACCCACACAGCTATCTCTTCTTGGATCCTATGCGATCTAACCTTCCAGAGCAGCCCACCATGTGGAACCTTGTCAAATGCTTTGCTGAAGTCCATATATCCAACATCTACAACTCATCAAACTTTTTGGTCACCTCTTCAAAAAACTCAAGCAAATGGTACAAAACCAGGCTGACTATCCCTAACCAGCCCTTGTCCATCCAAATACATGTATATCCCATCCCTCAGAATACCCTCGAGTAACTTTCCAACTACAGCCCACAAGCTCACTGGCTTCCTAGCATTTCGCCTGCAGCAAATCTTCAATAGAGACACAACCCACAACAGTCTTTCAGCACCTCTCCTATATTTAAAGACAACTCGTAAAAATTTAAACCAGGGCTCCCGCAATTTCCTCTCTAGTTTCCCACAATGTCCTCAGATATATCTGATCTGGCCCTGGAGATTTGTCTACCTTCATACACCATAGTACCATCACCAGCTCTTAGACCATAACACTGACGGCTCACAAGGCACTACCATTTACTGCTCCAAGTTCCTCCATCCTCCTGTTTTTCTCATTGAGTAATTCTCATTGAGGACCTTGCCCATCTCCTGTGGCTCCACACAGAGTTGACTGCTTTGATTACTGAGGTGTCCCACCCTCTCTCTCAGGTCACCCTTTTTGCACCTGCCTGCATTTGATCCATGATCATATTGAATGGCGGTGCAGGGTCAAAGGGCCGAATGGCCTACTCCTGCACCTATTTTCTATGTTTCTATGATCCATAACCCTCCAAATCTGCCCTATCCATGTACCTGTTTAACTATTTCTTAAACGATGGGATAGTTTCTGCCTAAACTACCTCCTCTGGAAGCTTGTTCCATACATCCACCACTCTTCATGTCAAAATGTTACTACAGGTACTCAGATTCCTATTAAATCATTTCCCCTTCACCTCGAACCCTTGTCCTCTGGGCCTCGATTCCCCGACTCTGGTCAACTTGAGCAGTTTAGCAAGACACAACCTGCCGCATACAAACCCACGCTGACTGTCCGCAATTAACCCATTTTCTTACAATGTTCAATAGATTCAGGATCGGTTCCTGTGGATTGGAGGGTAGCTAATGTTATCCCGCTTTTTAAGAAAGGCGGGAAAGAGAAAACAGGGAATTATAGACCAGTTAGCCTGACATCGGTGGTGGGGAAAATGCTGGAGTCAATTATAAAAGCTGTAATAGCGGCACATTTGGATAGCAGTAACAGGATCGGTCCGAGTCAGCTTCGATTTACAAAGGGGAAATCATGCTTGACTAATCTTCTGGAATTTTTTGAGGACGTAACTAGGAAAATGGACAAGGGAGAGCCAGTGGATGTAGTGTACCGGGACTTTCAGAAAGCATTTGATAAGGTCCCATATAGGAGATTAGTGGTCAAAATTAGGGCACATGGTATTGGGGGTAGAGTGCTACATGGATAGAAAATTGGTTGGCAGACAGGAAACAAAGAGTAGGGATTAACGGGTCCCTTTCGGAATGCAGGCAGTGACTAGTGGGGTACCGCAAGGCTCGGTGCTGGGACCACAGCTATTTACAATATAAATCAACGATTTAGATGAAGGGATTCAAAGTAACATTAGCAAATTTGCAGATGACACAAAGCTGGGTGGCAGTGTGAACTGTGAGGAGGATGCTATGAAAATGCTAGGTGACTTGGACAGGTTGGGTGAGTGGGCAGAGGCAGTTTAATGTGGATTAATGTGAAGTTATTCACATTGTTAGCAAAAACAGGAAGGCAGATTACAACCTAAATGGTGTCAAGTTTGGAAAAGCAGAAGTACAACGGGATCTGGGGGTCCTTGTTCTTCAGTCAATGAATGTACAGCAGGCATCAGGCAATGAAGAAAGTGAATTACATGTTGGCCTTTATAACAAGAGGAGTTGAGTATAGGAGTAAAGAGGTCCTTATGCAGTTGTATAAGGATGTAGTGAGACCACACCTGGGATACTGTGTGCAGTTTTGCTCCCCTAATTTGAGGAAGGACATTCTTGCTATTGAGGCAGTGCAGGGTAGGTTTACCAGGTTAATTCCCGGGATTGCGGGACTGTCATATGCGGCGAAAATAGAGCGGCTGGGCTTTTATACTCTGGAGTTTAGTAAGATGAGAGGGGATCTTATTGAAACATATAAGATTAATAAGGGTTTGGACATGGTAGAGGCAGGAAACATGTTCCTGATGTTGGGTGAGGGGTCCAGAACTAGGGGTCAAGCCTTGTCGAAAGCCTTCTGGAAGTCCAGATACACCACATCCACTGGTTCTCCCCTATCCACGCTACTAGTTACATCCTCGAAAAATTCTATAAGATTCGTCAGACATGATTTACCTTTCGTAAATCCATGCTGACTTTGGCCAATGATTTCACCACTTTCCAAATGTGCTGCTATCCCATCTTTAATAACTGACTGTAGCAGTTTCCCCACTACCGATGTTAGACAAACTGGTCTGTAATTCCCCGTTTTCTCTCTCCCTCCCTTTTTAAAAAGTGGAGTTACATTAGCTACCCTCCAATCCTCAGGAACTACTCCAGAATCTAAAGAGTTTTGAAAAATTATCACTAATGCATCCACTATTTCTGGAGCTACTTCCTTAAGTACTCTGGGATGCAACCTATCCGACCCTGGGGATTTATCGGTCTTTAATCCATTCAGTTTACCTAACACCACTTCCCGGCTAACCTGGATTTCACTCAGTTCCTCCATCTCATTTGACCCGCGGTCCCCTGCCATATCCGGCAGATTATTTATGTCTTCCTTGGTGAAGATGGAACCAAAGTAGTTATTCAATTGGACCGCCATGTCCTTGTTCCCCATGATCAATTCACTTGTTCCTGACTGCAAGGGACCTACATTTGTTTTTTACTAATCTCTTTATCTTCACATATCTAAAAATAATTTACAGTCAGTTTTTATGTTCCCTGCCAGTTTTCTTTCATAATCTATTTTCCCTTTCCTAATTAAGCCGTTTGTCCTCCTCTGCTGGTCTCGGGATTTCTTCGTCCTCTGGTAGGCTGTTTTTCTGGCTAATTTATATGCTTCATCTTTCGCTTTGATACTATCCCTGATTTCCCTTGTTATCAACGGATGCACTACCTTCCCTGATTTATTCTTTTGCCAAACTGGGATGAACAATTGTTGTAGTTCATCCATGCAGTCTTTAAATGCCTTCGATTGCATATCCACCGTCAACCCTTTAAGAATTAATTGCTAGTCTATCTTGGCCAATTCACGTCTCATACCCTCAAAGTTACCTTTCTTTAAGTTCAGAACCATTGTTTCTGAATTAACAATGTCACTCTCCATCCTAATAAAGAACTCAATCATATTATGGTCTCTCTTGCCCAAGGGGCCACGCACAACAAGACTGCTAACTAACCCTTCCTCATTACGCAATACCCAGTCTAGAATAGCCTGCTCTCTCGTTGGTTCCTCTACATGTTGGTTTAGAAAACTATCCTGCATACATCCCAAGAAATCCTCTTCCTCAGCACCCCTGCCAATTTGATTCACCCAATCTATATGTAGATTGAAGTCACCCATTACAACTGTTTTACCTTTGTTGCATGCATTTCTAATTTCCTGTTTGTATTGTATTGTATTGTATATCTTTATTGTCATTTCCTGAGTATTCACATACCCAGAAGAAACAAAAAAACGTTGCTCAACCAGTGTCCATTCAGTGTGCATTAAAAATAAATAGAAATAAAAATACATATATCATGAACAAATTTAACACTATACTAAACGTTCAACAGGCGTTCTGATCGTTTGATGCCATCCCCAACTTCACTACTACTGTTAGGTGGCCTGTACACAACACCTACTAGCATGTTCTGCCCCTTAGTGTTTCTTAGTGTTATGATTTTAAAAATCCACTCCTCTGTAATTTTGGTCAATTATTTCCCGATATTTTCACTGAAATTGTTCACCAAACTGACTGTTTTTTCCAAATATTGCCGCTGGCCAGCTGCTGACGTCACAATCCCTTTGCTGTTTCCGACCAGCAGCGCAGACTTGCAATGCACAGCTAGTTACGCTCCACACTCCCCGCTCCCTTCCTCCTCTTTCCCCCACCTCTTTCACTCGACAACTACTCCCCCTACTCGGGCCCTAAAGCCTGAGTCCTTCAGCCTGCAGCCGGGAAACTCCCCGCCCCCTCCCTCCCGCTGTAACCACACATGCTGCCTGTCGCATCGCTTGCAAGGCCTTTGAAAAAAGACAGGCTGTCTTCTTGCAGCGAAGGAGCAAGTGATTAATGCATTCAAGAACCAGCCCTCACCTCTGACAACCCCTCAAATTCTCTCTCCCCCCTTACTCTCTGCCCCCTCACGCTCCCTCCCTCTCCCGCTCCTCCCCCCTTCCTCTCCCCCACAGCCCCCTTCTCTCCCCCTCTCTCTCCACGCCCACCCCCTCCCCGTCTCCCTCCCCACTACTCCTCTCCCCATCCCTTCCCTACCCCTCCATCCCCTCTCTTCCCCCTCTCACCCCCCTTTCTCTCCCCACTATCCCCCCTCCCCATCTCTCAATTCTCTCCTCCCTCCCACCTCCTCCTCTCTCTCTCCGCCCTCCACACCTCTCTCTCCCCCTTCCTCTCTCTCTCCCCTCTCTGCCCCTTCCCCCACTCTGCCCCCTCTCCAACTCCCCCTCCCCTCTGCCCTCCCTCTTCTCCCCCACACCCATCTGTCCCACTTCCCTCTCTCACCTCCCTCCCCTCTCTCCCCTCTTCCCCTCTCTCCCCCTCCTCTTTGTCCCCCACTTCCCTCACCTACTCCCTCCCCCTGTGTGTGTGGGGGCTGGTAGTGTGTGTGTGACGTCGCAGCGCCCCCCCAGCCCCCCCCCCCCCCGCAACTGCGCATTGAGGGGACGAGAAACCAACGGCCCCCCCTTGGTCTAGTTATATTATAAAACTCTGACCTTGGATGTTTACTTGTAGGGATGCTTGCTTGAACTTTTTCTTTGATTCACATCTCTTCGAAAATCAGACGTCGAAACGAGGAAATTTTTACATATATCAGTAGCGATTCATCTTATGATTTTAGAAATCCACTCCTCTGTAAATTTGGTCAATTATTTCCCGATATTTTCACTAAAATTTGTTCACCAAACCAGCTGGGTTCAAATCTCGCCGCTGGCCAGTTGCTGATTTCACAATGCCTTTGCTGCTCGCAACCAGCTGTGCAGGCTTTCAATGCGCAACCAGTTATGCTCCCCACTCCGCGCTCCCTTCCTCCTCTCCTCCCTTCCTCCTACTCTTCCCCACACCTCTTTCCCAATGGCCACTCCCCCCCTTATTCAGGCCCTGAAGCCTGAATCCTGCAGCCGGGAGCCTCCCCCGCGCCCCCCCTCCCCCCGCTGCTAACCACACACACTGCCAGTCGCGTTGTTCGTGATTATTGATTATTGCGTTGAAGAACCAGCTCTCACATCTGACGACGCGCCCCCTCAACACCTTAAACTCTCCACCCCTCTCCTCTCCGCCTACCCCCCCCTACCTCACTCCCTCTCTACCCTGGCGAGTAAGCGTAGCCAGCTTGACAAGTAAGGTAGTATGCTTGGAGAAGTAAGGGGTGGGAGGGAGCCAGATTAGGGAAGTAAAGGTGTGGGAAGAAGCCAACTTGGAATGGGTGGTAATCAACTTGGGGAGGAAAGGATGGGGGCAGCCAGCTTGGGGAGTAAGTGATGGGAGGTAGCCAGCTTGTGTGAGTAGGGGGAGGAGGGAAACCAGCTTTGGGGAGTAAGGGGAGGAAGGTATCCGGCTGGTGGATGTAAGGGGAATGGGAGGCAGCCAGGTTTGGGGAGTAAGGGCATTGGGAGGTAGCCAGCTTGGGGGAGTAAGGGATAGGAGGTAGCCAGCTTGGACATGTAAGGAATGGGAGATAGCCAGCTTGTAATGGAAGTAGCCGAACGTAGTAATGTTAGACGAGTCTGGGTCCAGCTGAATTTGCCAAAACAAGCTTTTGGCATCCAGAACTGAGCACACTAATGCGTTGCCTACTTGAGCAGCAACTTTATCTACCGTTCGCACAGGGTAGTGCAGGCCTTTGATAGCTGTTGAGATCCCTGAGGTTTATGCAAATACGGATTTCCTCCTTGTTGTTTTCCGTTGCAACCACCATGGTGGAAACCCAGTGAGATGGGTCAGTAACTTCAGCAATGACACCCATGGAGATCATCCGCTTGAGTTCATTGTGTACTCTGTCACACATGGCGTGCGGAACACAATGTGGTGCTTGACCCACAGGAGTGACGTTGGGATCAACGGCGATGTGATACTTGAGGGGCAACTTGCTGGTCATTAAATAGTTCTCTGTGTTGAGAGAGTATTTGCTGAGTGGGGTCCTCGGCAAGAAAGAGTTGATGAACTGTGCGTCCACTAGTTTACTAGGCCCAGATCATGGCATGCATTGATACCAAGCAGAGTTTCAAAATCCCCCTTGACAATATAAAACTTTAAGGTATGAGACGGCGAGTCTATGATGCAGTTTAAATTAGTCTGTACAAGCGGGTGTAGAACATCTCCCCCATAGGCCTGAAGCATGGCCTAGGCCTTTTCAACATGTTCAGCATTACGTATTTATTTTAACTCAGATAACGAGATGACATTGCATTTTGCAATCACAGGCTTGTTATTCACAAACATGGTTACCTCAGGGTCAATTTGCTCGTTAGAGGAAGGGAGGAGAGTGTGGATGGCTGAACTGTTATCTACACTTTCAGAGGGCTGAGCAGAGGATGACATTTTAGGCACTTGGCTTTCATTATCAGCAAGCTCATGTTGTAACTGGTGCAAACTCAGCCTTGAGGCGGATTGGGTTGCAAGGGAACGGCAACATCTTGCATAGTGGTTGAATTTCTTGCAGAAATTGCAGATTTTACCATAAGCAATACAGAATTCCCAACCCGGAGCATGAGAATAGTTATAACTAGGACATCGAGCAGCAGACCTTCTCTGCTGCCAGTCCGGGGAAGGCTGTGGACGGCTGTTACGACAGGAGGTATCTGTAAGGTTGACACTATACTGGGAACACTGGCCAGAGATCACAGACTTAGTGTGAGAAGATGTTATCTCAGCAATCCGACAGGCGTGTTCGGCTTGATTAAGAGTCAGTTCAGTGTTACGGAGCAATTCATCTGTTAACTTGTCATTAAGCATACTTCCAACGTTTTCTCGGGGATGAGTTCATCGCATGAGTTCATCCCGATATTGGCATCATGCAGCCATGTGTTTTAAGACGCTAATAAAACATTCTACCGGCTCACCAATCCGTTACATACGAGCATAAAACTTGGTACATTCGATAATATAGTTCAAGGGGAGGTCACACAACTGTTTAAACATTGCAAGTGGGATAGCAGGGTCATCAATCGTTTCTGCAGGCACTTGGATCTGGCCGTTTGCATCTAAAACAGCAGGCTCAAACGTGAAATGATCCGCACGTTTCATTGCCTCAGGACCAGCCAAGTTGAGTAACACAGAAACACATACATCTGGAGGATCTTTGTGATGAACGATGCAAATGTAGTGAGTGTAGTCATGCTCGAAAAGGCACCAGCGTTCAGCCACGCCAGAGTCAAAGATCTGAGCACTTGGACAGCGAGACAAGTTTTAAGTAATACTCACTTCCTAACACCATGTAATGAGTAGAGTCGCATACACGTCAAGATACAAACACATGTTTATTAAAGTCCACTTACAGTATTGGTATGCAGGACATTAAATTGACTAGCAGCTACTCAGACTGAATTATGTAGGCAATCTCTTGGTAATATAAATCAATTGGTTAGTAGGAAAAAAAACAATCTACATACGGGAAATGGAGGGGGGGGAGGGGGGGGGAGGGGGGTAAGGAATGTGAGGAAGCCAGCTTGGGGCAGTAAGGGAAATACGAGAAAGCCAGCTTGGGGGAGTAAAGGGAATGGGAAGTAACCAGCTCGGGCAGTAAGGGATGGGAACAAGCCAGCTTGGTGGAGTAAGGGGAAGGTGAGGTAGCCAACTCGGGGAAGTAAAGTGTATGGGAGCTAGCCAGCTTGGGCTAGTAAGGGATGGGAGGTAACCAGCTTGGGGGACTAAGGGGAATGAGAGGAAGCCAGCTTGGGGGTGTTCGTTCACTCATCTGTCAGACGCTGTAGCTTGATGTTGGCTTCTGTCATCGTCAAACATGTTTGACAGAATCGGGACGTCATGATGCACCCGGGGAGTAAGAGCTGGGAGGTCGCCAGCTTGGGGGAGTAAAGGATGGGAGGTAGATAGCTTGTGTAAGTAAGGGGAATGGGAGGGTAGCCAGCTTGGGGGAGTAAGAGGAATGGGAGCTAGTACCCAGCTTGGGCGAGTACGGGTAAAGGGAGGAGCCAGCT
Source organism: Leucoraja erinaceus (assembly GCF_028641065.1). Taxonomy (NCBI): domain Eukaryota; kingdom Metazoa; phylum Chordata; class Chondrichthyes; order Rajiformes; family Rajidae; genus Leucoraja; species Leucoraja erinaceus. The sequence continues at coordinate 38,996 of NW_026575421.1, forward strand.
TGGGGGGAGTAAGGGGAGGGGGGTAGCCCAACTTGCCTCCCAGCTTGGGGAAGTAAGGCATGGGAGGAAGGGCTGCTAGTGGGAAGAAGGGGTGGGTGGAAAGCAGCTTGAGAGAGGGAGGGAGTGACTAGTGCGGTAAGGGAGGAAGGCAGCATGGCGAGTAATGGATGTGCGAATCGGGGGAGGAAGCTAACTTGGGGCAGCTTGGGGAGTAAGGGGAATCGGGTGGAAGCCAGCTTGCGGGAGTAGAGGTGGTGGGAGGTAGCCAGCTTGGGTGGAGTGTAAGGGATGTGAGGAAGCCAGTTTGGGGGAGTAAGGGATGGGAGATAGACAGCTTGGGGGATTAAGGGGGATGAGAGGAAGCCAGCTTGGGGGTGTTCATTCGCTCATCTGTCAGACGATGTAGCTTGATGTGAGTGAGTGAGTGAGTGAGTGAGTGAGTGAGTGAGTGAGTGAGTGAGTGAGTGAGTGAGTGAGTGAGTGAGTGAGTGAGTGAGTGAGTGAGTGAGTTGTGTCCACCAGCCATGGGTTAGTGAGTCAGTGAGCTGTGCATCAAGCAGAGTGCAGGGCCAACAATCCAATCTATTCCATTTCAAGTCAATGGGAGGTAGCCAGCTTGGGGGGTTAAGGGATGTGAGGAAGCCAGATTTGTGGAGTAATGGGAATGGGGGGTAGCCAACTTGGGGAGTAAGGGGAATGGGAGCTAGCCAGCTTGGGCGGGTAAGGGAATGGGAGGTAGGCAGCTTGGGGGAGTAAGGGGTGGGAGGTAGGCAGCTTGGGGTAGTAAGGGAGGGAGGCAGCCAGCTACCTAGATAAAGGAATGGGAGTTAGCCAGATCAGAGGTATAAGGGATGGGAGGTAGCCAGCTTGAGGGTGTTCATTCGCTCGTGTCAGACGATGTAGCTCGCTGTTTGTTGTCTGTCATCGTCCAACATGTTGACAGAATAGTCGCCCGACGCGTCACAGAGTGCATCGTGTCGTCGCTTCCAGGGTTCACCACGAGGAGGCTTCTGTCATGATACTCGGTTGGGGGCGTAAGGGGAATGGGAGGAAACCAGCTTGAGGGAGTAAGGGATGGGAGGAAGCCAGTTTGGAGGAGTCAAGGCTATGTGAGGTAGCCAGCTGGGGCGAGTAAGGAGAATGGGTGGCAGTATGCTTGTGGAAGTAAAGGATGGGAGGTTGCCAACTTTGTGGAGTAAAGGATAGAGGGACCCTGCTTGGAGCGCTGGGAGGTAGCCAGCATGGGGGAAGTAAGGGATGGGAGGAAGGCAGCTTGGGGGTGTAAGGGGAATGGGAGATCGCCAGCTTGGGGGAATAAGGGGAATGGGATGTAGCCAGCTTTAGGAGGGGGGGGGGTAAAGGATGGGTGGAAGCCAACTTGGGGGGTAAGGGAAGGGAGGTAGCCAGCTTGGGGGAGTAATGGGTGGGAGGTAGCCAGCTTGGGGGTGTAAGCGATGGGAACAGCAGCCAGCTTACGGAAGAAAGGAAAGAAAGATAGAAGGAATAAGGGATGGGAGGGAGCCAGCTTGGGGGAGTAAGGGGAATGGGATGAAGCCTGCTTCGGGGGAAACGGTTGGGAGGAAGCCAGCTTGGGGGAGTAAGGGGAATGGGAAGTTGCCAGCTTGGAGGAGTAACTGGAATGGGTGAGAGCCAGCTTGTTCGTGTTCATTCGCTCGTGTGTCAGACGATGTAGCTCGTTGTTGGCTTCTTTCGTCATCCAATATGTTGACAGAATTGTTGACAGAATTGTTGCCCAACATGTTACAGAGTGCATCATTGTTTCATCGCTTCCAGGGATTGTCACGAGGAGGCTTCTGTCATGATTCCCGCTTGGGTGAGTAAGGGATGGGAGGAAGCCAGCTTGGGGGGAGTGAGGGGAAAGGGATGAAGCCAGCTTGAGGGGAGTAATGGGAATGTGAGGTAGTATGCTTGTGAAAGTAAGGAGTGAGAGGTAGCCAGCTTTGGGGAGTAAGGGATGGAGGTACCCAGCTTGGGGGAGTAAGGGATGGGAGGTAGCCAGCTTGGGGGAGAAAGGGGAATCGTTGGCAGGCAACTTGGGGGAGGAAGGGGTGGGAGGAATCCCAGCTTGGGGAGTAAGGGAGGGAAAGGAAATGGGAGGTATCCAGCTTGGGCGAGTAAGGGGAATGGGTGGTAGTATGCTTGTGGAAGTAAGGGATGGGACGGAGCCAGCTTGGGGACAGTAAGGAATGGGAGGAAGACAACGTAGACAATAGACAATAGGTGCAGGAGTAGGTCATTCGCCCCCTCGTGCCAGCACCGCCACTCTACCCCCAATACCATGTGCCCTAATTTTGCCACCTAATCTCCTATGTGGGACCTAATACGGAAGTGGCGGCGCTGCCTTGCAGCTGCGGCTCGCCTGCAGTCCGTTTGCATTTTCTGTTTTTTGTTTTTTCTTTTGACCCGTTTTACAGTTTATTTCGGTTTATTTAGTTGTGTATGTGTGGTGGGGGGGGGGGGGGTGGGTGTAACATGTTTTTTTACTCTTCCTTCGGGGTGGGGTGCGACCTTTCCACTTGGTTTATACTCTCTAGAATTTAGGAGATTGAGAGGGGATCTTATAGAAACTTACAAAATTCTTAAAGGGTTGGACAGGCTAGATGCAGGAAGATTGCTCCCGATGTTGGGAAAGTCCAGGACAAGGGGTCACAGCTTAAGGATCAGGGGGGAAATCCTTTAAAACCGAGATGAGAAGAACTTTTTTCACACACAGAGTGGTGAATCTCTGGAACTCTCTGCCGCAGAGGGTAGTCGAGGCCAGTTCATTGGCTATATTTAAGAGGGAGTTAGATGTGGCCCTTGTGGCTAAGGGGATCAGAGGGTATGGAGAAAAGGCAGGTACGGGATACTGAGTTGGATGATCAGCCATGATCATATTGAATGGCGGTGCAGGCTCGAAGGGCCGAATGGCCTACTCCTGCACCTAATTTCTATGTTTCTATGTTTCTATGTAACCCCCGTCTCCGGGTTTGTCTGCGCTGAGGCCTATCTCGGAGCTGGCGGCCTCCAACTGTGACCGACCTCGAGGCTGCGGAGGCTGCGGAGGCAGAGCCAGGACTTACCAACGCGAGGCTGGCTGACTTCGGGGCTGTGGTTGCGGTGCGACCCAACTTCCAACTTTGGAGCCTCGGAGGCTCGGCCGCGGGCCAGTGGACGACATCATCGGGAACTCAAGTTCTGTTTTCCTGGAGCTCCCGCAACTACAGCTGCGTCCGCTGGACTGGAGGGCGGGAGCTTCGGCAGCTTCGACCGCCCCGGGCCGCGGAGTTTGAACTGGCCCATTTGCGGAGCACAGATTCAGCCGCAGGACTTACTTACCATCACCCGGTGGAGTCACACCATCGGAGGCTTGGATTGCCTCAGCGCAGAGGGAGAGCAAGGAAGGAAGAGGCAATGACTTTGGGACTTTAAATTGTGTTGGGTGTTTTGTGATGTGTTTACCTTGTTTACCAGAGGGGACTAAAGATGGAAATTAGCTACTGGCTACAATCTTGCGTATTACATGTAAATGTTATTAATATGCACTGTCCCTAAAATAAAATCTAATCTAATCTATCAAATGCTTTCTGAAAGTCTAGGTACACTACATCCACTGGCTCCCCCTTGTCCATTTTCCTAGTTACATCTTCCAAAAATTCCAGAAGATTAGTCAATTACTCCTTTCGCTTGGAGGAGAGTAAGGGATGTGAGGTAGTCAGCTTGGGGGAAGTAACTGGAATGGCAGGTAAACAGCTTCTGGGGGGGGGGGGGGGGGGAGATGGGAGGAAGCCAGAGAGGCCCAGGAGCCGTTACAGAGGGAGGAGCGACCTGCGTGTGGTTAGTGTAAAAACCCATCGCGGGGCTTGTCTCAACAGAGGCCCAGGAGCTGTTACAGGGGGAGGAGCGACCAAAATCTGCAACGTTCCATTCACTGATCACACCTCAAATTAAGGGAAGACTCTGATTGGTCGAATGGACCAGAGGAAGCAGCTGATTGGCTTGTATCCCGGGTAAGGCTTTGTATTGTATCCAGGATAAGGGGGAGAGTGAGGGCCAGGGCAGTTTACTGTTCTGGATGTCAGATGTGGGAGGTCATGGCGTCTGAGTGCCCTCCAGACGTCCATATCTGCGCAAGCTGCGCCGAGATGGGGCTCCTAAGGGACCGTGTCAGGAACCTGGAACAGCAATTCGATGACCTCTGTATGCTCAGGGAGAGCGAGGAGGTCATAGAAAGGAGTTACAGGGAGGTGGTCACTCCATGACCACGGGAGACAGAAAACTGGGTCACAGTTAGGAAGGGCAATGGGCAGAGGCAGGGACTGGTGAGTACCCCGTGGCTGTACACCTTGAAAATAAGTGCTCATGCTTGAGTAAGGGTGGGGGAGACAGCCTACCTGGGGGCAGCGACAGCGGCCAGGCCTGTTGCTCAGAAGGGTAAGGAAAAGAAGGGGAGGGCAATTGTAATAGGGGACTATAGTCAGGGGGTCAGATAGGCGATTCTGTGGACGCAGACAGGAGACCCGGATGGTAGTTTGCCTCCCTGGTGCCAGGGTCAGGGATGTGTCTGAACGGGTCCAAGAAATCCTGAAATGGGAGGGAGAGGAGCCTGAGGTTGTGGTACATATAGGTACCAACGACATAGGTAAAAAAAGAGAAGAGGTCCTGAAAGAATTTAGGGAGTTAGGTAGAGAGTTAAGGAGAAGGACTGGAAAGGTAACAATCTCAGGATTACTGCCTGTGCTGGAAGAGATGAGATTCCTCCTAGCAGGTAAAGCAGACCAATTTCAAAAGACGTGGTCTATGTTTCTGGACCTATTACAAGCATGAGGTGCAATAGTAACCTAAAGAAAAAAAAAACAAATATATAAATAAGCGGAATCAGGACCTGGTAACGGGAGGTAAAACAGACTTGGTTGGTAGTCCCCTTTCTGCGGAGTTTAATGTTATAATAGAGCGATTGTTTCTACTTTCTCTTTCTCTCTTTTCTAGGGTCTATTTTCTCACTTTACTTCCTTCTCTAACTTCTTTCCTAAGGGGCTTTCTTTTCCTTACACTCTTGCACTGCACGACTCTCTTGCACTTTCTTTACTTTCCTAACTTCTACCTTTTTCTTAAAGCTCTAAAAAAAAAAAAAAAAAGAAGCGGTAAAAAAAATGTATTAAGATATATGTTGTGTAGTTGTAATTTACCGTACTTGTAATGTAAAAATAATTAAAAAAAAAAAAAAAAAATAAAAAAAAAAAAAAAAAAAAAAAAAAAAAAAAAAGGGGATTACTGCCTGTGCCACTAGCGACAGTGAGAGTAAGAATGGAGCGAGGTGGAGGATAAATGAGTGGATGAGGGACTGGGGCAGTGGGTATGGATTCAAGTTTCTGGATCATTGGGACCTCTTTTGGGGAATGTGCGACCTGTACAGAAAGGACGGGTTGCACTTGAACTCAAGGGGGACCATTATCCTGGCGGGGAGATTTGCAAAGGCTACTGGGGAGACTTTAAACTAGTATGGTTGTGGGGAGGGACTCAAATTGGGAAAGCTAGCAGTCAGTGTGTGAAGCAGGGGGCAGAGAATGGTAGCAGTCTGACCCAAAATGTAGGGGAGAGAGAAGAAAAAGAAAATAATCAGTGTATAAGAGAGGGGTATGTTTCTTAAATGTGCATATTTCAATGCTAGGAGCATTGTAAGAAAGGTGGATGAGCTTAGAATCTGGATTGACACCTGGAAGTATGATGTTGTGGCGATCAGTGAAACATGGTTGCAGGAGGGCTGTGATTGGAAACTAAATATTCCAGGATTTTGTTGCTTCAGGTGTGATAGAATTGGGGGGGCAAGAGGTGGAGGTGTTGCATTGCTTATCAGGGAAGATATTACAGCAGTGCTTTGGCAGGATAGATTAGAGGGCTCGTCTAGGTAGGCTATTTGGGTGGAACTGAGAAATGGGAAAGGGGTAGCAACACTTATGGGGGTGTATTATAGACCGCCAAATGGGGAGCGAGAATTGGAAGAGCAAATATGTAAGGAGATTGCAGATATTAGTAGTAAGCACAAGGTAGTGATTGTGGGAGATTTCAATTTTCCACACATAGACTGGGAAACACATTCTGTAAATGGGCTGGATGGGTTGGAGTTTGTAAAATGTGTGCAGGATAGTTTTTTGCAGCAATACATAGAAGTACCTACTAGAGAAGGGGCGGTGCTGGACCTCCTGTTAGGAAATGAGATGGGTCAGGTGGCAGAGGTATGCGTTGGGGAACAGTTCGGGTCCAGTGATCACAATACCATTAGTTTCAATATAATTATGGAGAGGGACAGAACTGGACCTAGGGTTGAGATTTTGGATTGGAGAAAAGCTAACTTTGAGGAGATGCGAAAGGATTTAAAAGGAGTAAATTGGGACAGTTTGTTTTATAGGAAAGATGTGGAAGAGAAATGGAGTACATTTAAAGGTGACATTTTAGGAGTACAGAATCTTTATGTCCCTGTTCGGTTGAAAGGAAATCGTAAAAATTGTAAAGAGCCATGGTTTTCAAGGGAAATTGGACACTTGGTTCGGAAAAAGAGATCTACAATAATTATCGGCAGAATGGAGTAAATGAGGTGCTTGAGGAGTATAAAGAATGTAAAAGGAATCTTAAGAAAGAAATTAGAAAAGCTAAAAGAAGATATGAGGTTGCTTTGGCAAATAAGGTGAAAGTAAATCCGAAGGGTTTCTACCGCTATATTAATAGCAAAAGGATAACGAGGGATAAAATTGGTCCATTAGAGAGTCAGAGTGGACGACTATCTGCAGAGCCAAAATAGATGGGGGAGATATTCAACAGTTTCTTTTCTTCGGTATTCACCAAGGAGAAGGATATTGAATTGTGTGAGGTAAGGGAAACAAGTAGAGTAGCTATGGAAACTATGAGATTCAAAGAAGAGGAAGTACTGACACTTTTGAGAAATATAAAAGTGGATAAGTCTCCAGGTCCTGACAGGATATTCCCTAGGACATTGAGGGAAGTTAGTGTAGAAATAGCAGGGGCTATGGCAGAAATATTTCAAGTGTCATTAGAAACGGGAATAGTGCCGGGGGATTGGCGTACTGCGCATGTTGTTCCATTGTTTAAAAAGGGGTCTAAGAGTAAACCTAGCAATTATAGACCTGTTAGTTTGACGTCAGTGGTGGGCAAATTAATGGAAAGAATACTTAGAGATAATATATATAAGCATCTGGATAAACAGGGTCTGATTAGGAACAGTCAACATCGATTTGTGCCTGGAAGGTCATGTTTGACTAATCTTCTTGAATTTTTTGAAGATGTTACTCGGGAAATTGATGAGGGTAAAGCAGTGGATGTTGTGTATATGGACTTCAGTAAGGCCTTTGACAAGGTTCCTCATGGAAGGTTGGTTAAGAAGGTTCAATGGTTGGGTATTAATGGTGGAGTAGCAAGATGGATTCAACAGTGGCTGAATGGGAGATGCCAGAGAGTAATGGTGGATGGTTGTTTGTCAGGTTGGAGGCCAGTGACGAGTGGGGTGCCACAGGGATCTGTGTTGGGTCCACTGTTGTTTGTCATGTACATCAATGATCTGGATGATGGTGTGGTAAATTGGATTAGTAAGTATGCAGATGATACTAAGATAGGTGGGTGGCGGGTAATGAAGTAGAGTTTCAAAGTCTACAGAGAGATTTATGCCAGTTGGAAGAGTGGGCTGAAAGATGGCAGATGGAGTTTAATGCTGATAAGTGTGAGGTGCTACATCTTGGCAGGACAAATCAAAATAGGACGTACATGGTAAATGGTAGGTAATTGAAGAATGTAGGTGAACAGAGGGATCTGGGAATAACTGTGCACAGTTCCCTGAAAGTGGAATCTCATGTAGATAGGGTCGTAAAGAAAGCTTTTGGTGTGCTGGTCTTTATAAATCAGAGCTTTGAGTATAGAAGTTGGGATGTAATGTTAAAATTGTACAAGGCATTGGTGAGGCCAATTCTGGAGTATGGTGTACAACTTTGGTCGCCTAATTATAGGAAGGATGTCAACAAAATAGAGCGAGTACAGAGGAGATTTACTAGAATGTTGCCTGGGTTTCAGCAACTAAGTTACAGAGAAAGGTTGAACAAGTTAGGGCTTTATTCTTTGGAGCGCAGAAGGTTAAGGGGGGACTTGATAGAGGTTTTTTAAATGATGAGAGGGATAGACAGAGTTGACGTGGAAAAGCTTTTCCCACTGAGAGTAGGGAAGATTCAAACAAGGGGACATGACTTGAGAATTAAGGGACTGAAGTTTAGGGGTAACATGAGAGGGAACTTCTTTACTCAGAGAGTGGTAGCTGTGTGGAATGAGCTTCCAGTGAAGGTGGTGGAGGCAGGTTCGTTTTTATCATTTAAAAATAAATTGGATAGTTATATGGATGGGAAGGGAATGGAAGGTTATGGTCTGAGCGCAGGTATATGGGACTAGGGGAGATTATGTGTTCGGCATGGACTAGAAGGGTCGAGATAGCCTGTTTCCGTGCTGTAATTGTTATATGGTTATAATGGTGGAGTATAGGGAATTGGAACTAATTGTTGGGTGAGTAAGGGATGGGAGGTAGCCAGCTTGGGGTGAGTAAGGGGAATCTGAGGCGTCCAGCTTGGGGGAGACAGGCGTGCTAGGTATCCAGCTTGGGGGAGTAAGCGATGGGACGGCAGCTAGCTTACGGTATAAAGGACATGAGAGGTAGAATGAGAGGAGTAACAAGGTATGGGAGGAAGCCAGCTTGGAGGAGGTAAGGGATGGGAGGGAGCCAGCTTGGGGGGAGTAAGGGGAATGAAGTTTAGCCAGCTTGGGGGAGTAAGGGGAAATAAAGGTAGCCAGCTTGTGGAATTAATGGGAAGCGGGGGGTAGCCAGCATGTGGGTGGGTGGGTGTTCGTTCGCTCGTGTGTCAGACGATTGTAGCTCGCTGTTGGCTTCTTTGACATCCGACATCAGGCCGGATTTAAGTATGCAGGTAGACAAGCTTAAGCTTAGGGCCTCGAGATCTAGGGGGCGCTACTCACCTCGCGGGCTCACTGACCATCCGCCCACCGGGACCTCTACTCTTCGCCCGCTGGACCCTGGCCACTCCAACGCCCTCCAGCAGCCCGCAGTCGTCGCCTGAAGTTTCACGCTGCAGATTCCCATTCTCCCTGGGTTTGAATGCTCTGGTGCTCGGACCCCCCCAACCGTGGTAATCTCAGTGGCTGTTCCACTGGGTACTTCACCATTCCCCTCAAAGAATGTGGACCCCAGCTCTTTCCCACCCACACTACAGTCCTCATACCCCCATACCCACTGACCACCCACCACCCCTCCACCAGACATCGCCTCAGCCTCAGCCCACTCACCTGCCTTCCTCCGGCCCCAAACCCCATCCCTGCCACAGGCCCAACACTCCAGCTTCACACAGCGATCCAGGTAAGGCATCGCCCACTCCACGACTGAATCCAACATGTATTTTAAAACCAACTGTTTAGTGACAACATACAGTAGGATCTAAAAGTGTCACACTGTCGCTGTCGGGTAGTCATGGTCTGGAACGACATGTTGACCGATTTGTCGCCCGATGTGTCACCCCCCCCCCCCCCAGAGAGAGCATCACATAATTGCTTTCAGGGATAGCCATGAGGTTTCTGTCACGACCCCTGCTTGGGGATTAAGGGATGGGAGGAAGCCAGCTATGAGGAGTAAGGGGAATGGGAGATAGCTAGCTGATGGAGTGAGGGATGGGAGGTGGGAACCTTTGGGTAGTATGGGGAGGGGAGGAAGCGAGCGCGGGGGGAGTAAGGGAAAAGGGGTGGAGCCAGCTTGTGGGGAGTAAGGAATGGAAGGAAGCCAGCTTGTGGGAGTAAGGGATGGGAGGTAGCCAGCTTTGGATAGTAAGGGGAATTGGAGATAGACAGCTTGGAAGAGAGGGGAATGGGGGAGGTAGCCAGCTTGAGCGAGTAAGAGATGGGAGTGTAGTGGCCATTTGGCCTGTTTTGCACGTCATTGTGGATGGCATGTTCCTTTAAATTTTAGCCAGCCCGTTATAATGTGGGTGGGATTTTATGACGTGTCTGGGGGCGCGTTTATGCAGCTTAACTGCTTGCGTGTTAGCCTTTAGTTGGTGATTTCGTTTTGGACGGAGAGGGAGAAGTTTATCCTTCGACCATGCCAAGCATGTCAAGCCTTCATAGGGGAGAAGGGAGACACGAGGAGTTTTCTAGTATCTGAGCAATGCGCTGGAGTTTCGAAGGAGGA
>NW_026575422.1:0-49224 GCF_028641065.1 Leucoraja erinaceus
AGTTCCTCTTCCTTCACATGATTTAATGAATGCCTGTCCTCGCTGAGTTAATCCAACTTTTTTGTGTCGTTCCCGCTTTTTGTGTCTTTTTTGCAGACCAAGAATAATTCCTTCTACATTTTCCTTGAACCGCAGCGTCCTTTGAGTGTCTCGTTTTCCACACCTCACACTTCCTTGATCTCTGTGGCTCCCTCTCCCTGCTTTTCTCGGTATGAAAGAATGGTCTTACCCGCAACGTCACCCATCTCCGTTTCTCCAGAGATGCCTCCAGTCCGGCTGCTAGTTTCCCAGCTTTTTGTGCCCATTTTGGAGGAACACATCTCATATTTTCGCTTGGCAGCTTACAACCCGTGGTATGAATATTCAAGATAGACATAGGCCCAAACCCAAAATGTTACACTGAAAGTGTCCTCCAGAGATGCTGCCTGACATATTACGTTTTACCAGCACTATAAAAAAAAATCCTCCCTTTTCCTCCCTCAAAAATTGAATGGGTCTGCAAGGTGAGGATGTGATGTGCAGCATGGGGTCCTACTCCAGTTATACAGGGCCTGCTAATGAAATGAATGAAGAATGAATACGTTTATGAATATGTTTATTGGCTAAGTATTAACATACAAGGAATTTGCCTTGGTGCTCCGCCCACACGTGACAACATGACATACAGTGAAAGTTAGGAATGACACATAAAACAGTAATAATAAAATAATAATAATAATCTTATTTATATAGCACATTTTTAGTCAACTTGCATTGACCCCAAAGTGCTTCACATAATTACATTACATTTACACACAGGCAAGGTGGGTGAAGTGTCTTGCCCCAAGGACACAACGACAGTATGCATCCAAGACTCCAAGCGTTGATTCGAACCGGCTACCTTCCGGTCGCCAGCCCGAACACTTAGCCATTGCGCCATCTGTCCGTCCCGACATATAAACAAAGGACATATAAACCATTAAACATTAACATATAAACATTATTGATGAACATATGAATTAAATAACATACGAGAGCAAAAGGAGGCTACAGATTTTTGGTTATTGAGTAGAGCTACTACTCGTGGAAAAAAGCTGTTTTTATGTCTGGCTGTGGCAGCTTTGACAGTCCGGAGTCGCCTTCCAGAAGGAAGTGATTCAAAGAGTTTGTGGCCAGGGGGAGAGGGGTCAGAGATGATATTGCCCGCTCGCTTCCTGGCCCTTGCAGTGTACTGTTCATCAATGGGGAGAAGGGGTACTGATTTTTGAATGATCAGCTATGATCAAATTGAATGACGGTGCTGGATCGAAAGGCCAAAGTGCCCTATTCCTGCACCTATTTTCTATGGTTCTAACCAGTCAAAGAGAAGACTACACGTGACTACAATGAATGCCTGCCTCGCTGAGGTACTCCAGCTTTTGTGTCTTCCCTGATTCTCAGTCTGAAGAAGGGTCTCAAACCAGAATCGTGCAAGTGCTGGCTCGAAGGGCCCAATGCACCTATTTTCTATGTTTTCTATGAATCATCACCTATTCCTTTTCTCCAGAGATGCTGCCTGTCCTGAGTTACATCAGCTTTTTGAATCTATATTCAAGGAACAGCACATAATTTCGCTTGAGCAGCTTACAACCCAGCGGTATGAACAGTGATTGCTCTAACTTTAAGTAACCCGCGCATCCCCTTTCTTTCCATCCCTCCCCCACCCGAGTTGTCGTACTAGTTTCACTGTCGTCGTGTTGAGTTTTCACTGTCTGTATAACTCGTTATCACCTAGCCCACAGCCACCAATGGACCATTGTGGGCTCCACCTTTCCTTGATCATCATTGCTTTTTGTATATCTTTCATTCATTTGTTCTATGTGCCGTCTATATCTTTCCCCCTGACTCTCACTCCCGAAGAAGGGTCCTCGACCCGAAACGACACCTGAGAGTAGAAAGCTTGATGCATCTAACCTCACTCCGAGACCTACATGTTAGCTTAACTGGGTGTGTTTAGTTCAGTATAGTTTAGAGATACAGCGCGGAAACAGCCCATCGACCCGCCCAGTGAACGTCGCACACTATGCCCCTGTCCCACTTAGGCGAGTTTTTTAGGGCGACTACAGGTGACTAGGCTGTCGCCGGGGTATTGCCCTGTATGGTCGTGAGTATTCCTCCTCAGTCGCCCAATGAATCGTAGCATTTTTCTGGTCGCCCCTCGATTTTGAAATGTTCAAAACCTTTCGGCAACAATGACGTAAGTGTTGTCGCCAAGATGACGTAGGTTGTCGCCGGTGCTGACTTTGGTGAATTCAATTGGCGACGACCTACGTCAACCTACGTCAACTGCGACAGGTATCGGCGACTGGATTGTCTTAGTTGTCTTCATTTGTCGCCGACAGGGTCATAGAAACATAGAAACATAGAAAAATAGGTGCAGGAGTAGGGCCTTCGGCCCTTCGAGCCTGCACCGCCATTCAATATGATGGCTGATCATCCAACTCAGTATCATGTACCTGCCTTCTCTCCATACCCCCTGATCCCTTTACCACAAGGGCCACATCTAACTCCCTCTTAAATATAGCCAATGAACTGGCCTCAACTACCTTCTGTGGCAGATAATTCCAGAGATTCACCACTCTGTGTGAAAAAGTTTTCCTCATCTCGGTTTTAAAGGATTTCCCCCTTATCCTTAAGCTGTGACCCCTTGTTCTGGACTTCCCCAACATTGGGAAGCAATCTTCCTGCATCTAGCCTGTCCAACCCCTTAAGAATTTTGTAAGTTTCTATAAGATTCCCCTCAATCTTCTAAATTCTAGCGTGTACAAGCCAAGTCTATCCAGTCTTTCTTCATATGAAACTCCTGACATCCCAGGAATCAGTCTGGTGAACTTGTCGTACCTTGTCGTAGCTTGTTGCGGGGTGACTTGTCGTAGGTGGACGTCCCAATGGGTTGCCAGTTTGTCGCAGCGTGTCGTAGCTTGACGTCGACTAGGTGGTAGGTTGTTGTAGATATTGTTGTAGACATTGTCGTAGGGGGGTCCAGTTGCAGGTTTTTTGGCTACTTGCTACGACTATGACAGTCGCTGAAAAAAATCGCCTTAATGGGACAGGCCCATAACACTATCCTACACACACCAGGAAGAAAATCTACAATTTAATCAAAAAACCTACAAATTTGTACATCTTTGGAGTGTGGGAAGAAACTGGAGCACCTGGAGAAAAACCCACGCAGGTCACAGGGAGAACGTACAAACTCTGTACAGACAAGCACCCGCAGTCTCTGCCTCTGTAAGGCAGCAGCTCTACCAGCTGTGCCACTGTGCTGTTTCTTTGTACTAAATGCTGTACCCTTTGTGCCCTGCCCCACTTAGGAAACCTGAACGGAAACCTTTGGAGACTTTGCGCCCCACCCAAGGATTTCCATGCGGTTCCCGGAGGTTGCAGGTAGGGAGACTGACAAAAACCTCCCAAAACCTCCGGGAACCGCACGGAAACCTTGGGTGAGGCGCAAAGTCTCCAGAGGTTTCCGTTCAGGTTTCCTAAGTGGGACAGGGGCATTATCCTTTATCTATGCACGATGGATGGCTTGATTGTATTATGTAGGAAGGAACTACTGATGTTGATTTAAACTGAAGATAGACACAAAATGCTGGAGTAACTCATCGGGACAGGCAGCATCTCTGGAGAGAAAGAATGGGTGATGTTTCGATAAAAGGGTCTCGACCCGAAAAGCCACTCATTCTCCAGAGATGCTGTGTTCAAGAAGGAACTGCAGATGCTGGAAAATCGAAGGTACACAAAAATGCTGGAGAAACTCAGCGGTTGCAGCAGCATCTATGGAGCGAAGGAAATAGGTAAAGTTTCGGCCCGGAAATAGGAAATAGGTACCTATTTCCTTCGTTCCATAGACGCTGCTGCAACCGCTGAGTTTCTCCAGCATTTTTGTGCACCTCCAGAGATGCTGTCTGCCCGCTGAGTTACTCAAACATTTTGTGTCACGCTTGGTCAATGGCTCCATCTAGTGCCCCTTGTCAGCACCGCAGCCGAAGATCCTTTTAGTTTGGAGATACAGCGTGGAAGCAGGCTCTTTGGCAACGACCAGCGATCACCGCCTTCCTTACGTTAGTTCTCTCCTACACATTGGGAACAATTTACAGAAGCCAATTAACCTATTTTGAATGTGGGAGGAAACCAGAGCTCCCAGGGAAGACCCATGCATGTCATGGGAGAATGTACAAACTCCATACAGACTGCATCCGTATTCGGGATCGAACCCGGGTCTCTGGCGCTGTGAGGCAGCGATTCTACTACTGCGCCACTGTGCCACTACTTCAAAGTCTAAAGCAATGTGTGTACAGATTGCAGTGTGAGCAGTGTGTGATGTATCACCAGCTACCACCTCAGCCCTCGTCTCCCAGCTTCCTGCTGTAAGAGCCTGATGTTCATTCATCCACTTGGCCCACTTGGCTTTGGTCTGGCAAACAACAACACCGGGCATCATTATTCCAACATGTCCCAGCTATACTAGTCCCACCTGTTTGTCTTTCTATCGTTTTTTATTTTTAATTTGTTTAAAGTATGTTTTGGAAGATTTTTTTTAGTATTTATGTGGGGGAGGGGGGTAGGGTAAGGGGGAAAACCGTTTCCCAGTCACTTCCTGGCGAGGATGTGACTATTCTCCCGAGTCGCGTCGTCGCCCCCCCCTCCTCACGGCCTACCAACTGGATTGGCGGGGCCTCTCCTACTGGGGACCAGACCCGAGCTTCAGCAGCGGCGGTGCAGCGCTGGATACATCGTTAGAGTGGACGATTGCTTACCTGGGATCGCCATTTAAAGCTCCGGAGTGTTGGACCTGCTGCATCAACATCGCAGAGCTGTGGTTTGCAGAGCTCCCAGCGCTGGCGGCGCTGACCAACATCGTGGAGTTCTGGGACCCTTATAGAGGGCCGCCAGCGTTGTACCTTCGCCCAGCTCGGCCTGTGAACTTTGGGAGCCGCGGACCCCAGTAGGAAGTGCAGTCGATCCCACTACTCACAGCTTGCCACTCAAGTAGATCCCATTACTCACAGCTTGTCATTCTGAAAGGGACCCGTTAATCCCTTCTCTTTGTTTCCTGTCTGCGAACCAATTTTCTATCCATGTCAGCACCATACCCCCAATACCATGTGCTCACTAATTTTGCCCACTAATCTCCTACGTGGGATCTTATTTTAAACGCTTTCTGATCTTATCAATTTTTTTCCTCATCACATACCTAAATAAGCTTTTACTATCCTTTATATTCTTGGCTAGTTTACCTTCGTACCTCATCTTTTCTCCCCGTATTGCCTTTTTAGTTATCTTCTGTTCTTTAAAAGTCTTCATCTTTGCCAAGTTATACTTCTCGTTTATTTTTATACTGTTCCTGACTTCCCTTGACAGCCACAGTCACCCCTTTCTCGCCTTGGAATCTTTCTTCCTCTTTGAAATGAACTGAGCCTGCATCCTGTATTATTCTGAGAAATACCTGCCATTGTTGTTCCACTGTCAACCCTGCTAGGGTATCTTTCCAGTCAACTTGGCCAGCGCCTCCCTCATACCTCCATAGTCCCCTGTTCACAACTGTAATAGTAACACTTCCGATTTTCTCCTCTCCCTCTCAAATTGTAGATTAAAACATCATATTATGGTCACTACCTAATGGCTCCGTTACCTCAAGATTCAAGAGAGTTTATTGTCATGTGTCCCAGATAGGACAATTAAATTCTTGCATTACTTCAGCACAACAGAATATAGTAGGCACAAATAAATACAGAACAGAACAGATCAGTGTGAACATATACCAATGAATATATATATATATACACGCACATAAATAACAGATAAAGTGCAATGGGCTATTAACGATCATGATGGCTGTGGGGAAGTAGCTATTCCTGAACCTGGATGTTGCAGATTTCAGGCTCCTGTACCTTCTACCTGAAGGCAGCGGGGAGATGAGTGAGTAGCCAGGATGGTGTGGGCCTTTGATGATGCTGGCAGCCTTTTTGAGGCAACGACTGCAATAGATCCCCTCGATGGTGGGGAGGTCAGAGCTGATGATGGACTGGGCAATGTTTACAACTTTTTGCAGTCTTTTACGCTCCTGGGCGCTCAAGTTGCCGAACCAAGCCACGATGCAACCGGTCAGCATGCTCTCTACTGTGTACCTGTAGAAGTTCGAGAGAGTCCTCCTTGACATACCAACTCTCCGTAATCTTCTCAGGAAGTAGAGGCACTGATGTGCTTTCTTTATAATTGCGTCCGTGTTCTCAGATCAGGAGAGATCTTTAGAGATATGCACGCCCAAGAATTTGAAGCTTTTGACCCTCTTCACCATCAACCCATTGATATAAACAGGACTGTGGGTCCCAATATTACCCCTTCCAAAGTCCACAATCAGTTCCTTGGTTTTGCTGGTGTTGAGAACCAGGTTGTTGTGCTGGCACCATTTGGTCAACCGGTCGATTTCACTTCTATACTCTTGACTCATCCCCATCAGAATATGTCCCACAACAGTGGTGCCATCAGTGAACTTGATGATGGAGTTTGCACTATGACCGGCTATGCAGTCATGCGTATAGAGTGAGTACAGCAGGGGGCTGTGCACGCAGCCTTGAGGTGCACCCGTGCTGAATGTTATTGAGGCTGACACATTTCCACCAATATGGACAGACTGGTATGTGAATGAGGAAATCGAGGATACAATTGCAGGGGGATGCGCAGAGACCCAGTTTTGAGAGCTTGGTAACCAGCTTGGAGGGGATAAATGCCGAGCTCTAGTCAATGAATAACAGCCTGACATATGAGTTTTTGTTGTCCAAGTGGTCCAGACCGGAGTGGAGGGCCAGCGAGATCGCATCCACCGTTGATCTGTTGTGGCGGTAAACGAACTGCAGTGGGTCCAGGGTATTGTTGAGGTAGGAGTTGATTTTCTCCATGATCAACCTCTCAAAGCACTTCATCACCACAGGCGTTAGTGCCACTGGGTCGATAGTCATTGAGGCACGTCACCTTGCTCTTCTTGGGCACTGGTATAATTGATGCCATTTTAAAGCAGGTGGGAACCTCAGACCTCAGAAGTGAGAGGTTGAAAATGTCCGTAAAAACTCCAGCCAGTTGATCCGCACAGGTTTTTAGAACACGACAGGGTATACCATCAGGTCCAGGCAGTTTCCGGGGTTTCACTCCTCTGAAGGATTTCCTGACGTCGACCTCTGTGACCGTGATGGAAATACCATCACAACGAATGGGGGCTCGAGAAGGTATTTCAGTATTCTCCCTATCAAAGCGTGCGTGGAACGTATTGAGCTCATCAGGGAGTGAAGTTTCAGTTCATCCAAGGCTTCTAATTGCTAAACTCTTGGAAGGTTTTTGTTGGAATGCAGTCCTCCACACAATTCTTTATGAAGTCTGTAACAACTGTAGCGTATTCATTCAGGTCCATTGCCGAGTCCTGAACATTGCCCAGTCTACAGACTCCAAACAATCCTGGAGTTGTTCCTCTGCCCCCCCCCCCCCCCCCATTTGGTGGAAGTTAGGGAGCAATTACTTGAGGTTTGTTTTGAAAACGTCCTGAGCTATGGTGGTAAACGCCTCGGGTTAAGACGTCTGGTGTTTGTTTACCACGGCGTGCAGCTCCTCCAGTGTCAGACGGACGTCGGCTTGGGGTGGGATGTAGACTGCGGTCAGGATGATGAAGGTGAATTCCATCGGAAGGTCAAAGGGACGGCACTTCATCGCCAGGTGTTCCAGGTGTGGAGAGGAGTTGAATAGGACGGCCACGTCTGAGCGCCATGCAGAGTTGACTATGAGGCAGACACCCCCTCCTCTCGCTTTCCCAGTTGCCTGCGTACAGTCCATACAGTGGATGGAGAACCCTTCAGGCTGGACCGCTGAGTCTGGGTTCCCTTATCAAATCTGGTTCATTGTACAACATTAAATCCAGAATTACCTTCTCCCTGGTAGGCTCCAGTACAAGTGGCCCTAAGAATTCATCTCGGAGACACTACACAAACTCCCTTTCTTGGGATCCAGTACCAACCTGATTTTCCCATTCTACCTGCATGTTGAAATCTCCCATAACCACCGTAGTAATATCTTTGCTACATTTGCTACAATTTTAACTCTTGATTCAACTTGCACCCTATATCCAGGCTGCTGTTTGGGGGGCCTGTAGATAACTCCCATTAGGGTCTTTTTATTCTTACAATTCCTCAGTTCTATCCATACTGACTCTACATCTCCTGATTCTATGTCGCCCCTCGCAAGGGACTGAATTTCATTCTTCACAAACAGAGCTACCCCACCCCCTCTCAAATGCAAAGCTTCATCAGTTTGGCGACAACACACCCCACGCCTCCATCGGCAGTAAGCGGTTCACTGAAGTTGATGGCAGCGTGAAAGCTGGGCGGAGGTTCCACGCATCCTACCAGTCCTACTCTACAACCAAGGTAACCAGGCAGGTAGGTGGGTCTGGCACTTCCGAAACATGGGGTAAGTGGACCACTTACAATTGGTAATATTTACACTTGTTTGTACAACACACAAATGGTTAAGGCATTGTCATCTACTTAGAGGCATCTAACCATGTAAACTGCACAATACTAGCATTCCAAGCAGGTTTGGAACTAGGGCCAGAATTGTCTTTTGACGCAGGCTCAGTATTATGGCCTGGATTGCCTTCAAGACAGGGTCGGAAATATGGCCAGAGTTGGCTTTCGAGGCAGGCTCCGAATTATGCCCAGAATTGCCTTTAGGGGCAAGTTCAGAATTATGAGGTAGGCTCAATATTATGGCCAGGATTGTCTTTCAAGACAGGCTCGAAAATTGGGCCAGAGTGATCGTTCGAGGCAGGCACGGATGATGGCAGGTGTGGCCTGTTCATTGTGAAAGATGGAGAATGCCGTTTAACTCGCATGTGCAGTGTAAACTTTTCCGAATAGAAAACTTTGTTACTGACTAACAACTGATTTTCATAAGGGTCTCAAAGATACACTCTTGCAGTTCCCATTTACAGGGATCACCGGAGATGTTTGAAATTATAAGGAGGAAGCAATGATAACTGTGATGATAACAGTAAAGCATTGCAAAATGGGCTAAGTTATTTACCCAGGATATTTACCAAATTACTAAAATCGGGGCTTGGACTACTCAGAGTTCAAAAACACTTGTTATGTCTTGTCCGGATGATATTCTAACGATGTATTTTGCAAAAATCAACTGTTTCAGCTACAAACTACATTTGAGAAAATGGGCCTCATCCATCCAGTTAAATTTAAGTTGTTACCAAATAGACTTGTTGGTCGTTGGTATTGGTCCTTTAACTATTAATTAGCCTATGACTCCGCCCTGGGGCAAGATATTGCAATTAATAGAAACCTGTAACAACCTTGTTTTTATAAAGCAGCCTTCTATTCATTAAGAGTAATTGTCAATATAGTAACTGTGATTCAGCTGTGCAAGTGGGGGAAACTGACATTGTGCAAATTAGCAACCTCTCAAGTGCCATGTAGGTCATTGTTTACAGACCTATGCTATTACCAGCTGAAGCTACCAAAGTCACGATCGTGGACGAACAGTATTCAGCATTGCTCCAGTAGTTTGGTCAGTAAAATTTCAGTTATATTACAAACTGATGCTAAGTGCTCTAATGTGGAAAATTGCAAATGTCATCTCTAGTTCGGAGGTGGAGGAGATTTGCATGAGTTGCCAATTCTTCAGTTATTGGTATCAACTATCTATAGACACTAGGTGCACTCCATGGGTTAACGGGTTATTGAGCGAATATGCATAATCTGCATGCTCAACTTCAAGTTGATACACTATGGTGGTGGCATATGTTAGTCACATGGGTGCAATCAAATAAAAGTACCCTGTAATAATTTACCTAATCTCATTTGCCACTGGTGTTTCATCAAGTACAGATCAATGACAACACAGAATGGGTGTTGGATCACAAAGTATTTATGAAATTATGGTTCGATGGAACACTGAGTATCGATATGTTTTTCATGCTATTTCCCGGTTGCAAAAATATGTGGCATAACAATGGCGAGAGATACATTCTCGTTACAAGGAGGAGGAATGTTCTTTTATGTCTTCCTCCATTTTGCCTCATAGTCGGGGCTTGAAATAAAGTCACCAAGATCCTGCTTTAGGTTTTCGTACTGTCTGACTGGCCTATGCAGTCATGATTTCCGCTTTTGTCAGGGAAAATAATACAACCGTATATGGTTATTCTAAATGTAAAACTTTGCTGGTTCAGCCTGTGGCTCGGGAAACCAGCCTCTGCATGATAAAATAGTAAGATTAAACGAGAACTTACCAGTTTGAAGTTTGATCTGTATTTTATGAGGAGTTACGATGAGGGTTTACGTGAAGAAGCCCGTCCCAGGACGCGTTGCGGCATACTTCAAAGCAGCGGTGTGGAATCACAGATAGACACAAGTATTTGAAGTAACATAGTAAAGAACAAAGAGACATCAATTATCAGTTTGATCCATGTAATGAGGGTGGGAGCGGAGGGCACGTAAACCCTCATCGTAACTCCTCATAAAATACAGATCAAACTTCAAACTGGTAAGTTCTCGTTTAATCTTACTATTTTACTTCGGAGTCACGTGAGTGATTCCGTGAAGATTTCAAAGCTCTGTGATTGCAAACCGTGTAACAGTTATACTACACTCACTGCCGAAGTCTTTGAGGGAGGAAGTGTGTATCGTAACCAACCAATGATTCTGTTATAGAAACCCCAATGGTATTTTACAATAGACACTGAAGAAATTTAAATGCTCCCTTTGGCTAATTTGAATATTTTCAGATTGGAATCTTTCCTGCAAATGAAAAAACAGGTTTTGTCAACAGTTTATAATAAATTATTTCTCTGAACGTTTTACCCCCACTATTCTGCTGGAGCCAGGATGTGGTTTATAGGTACGTCCATTCTTTTGCCGTTGACGTGGAAGCTTCTCCTGTGGGATGACAACTTTGACATGTTAGTTTTATCCCAGGAGCTTTAACCTGCTTGAGCCATTTCAAAAAGGCTTGTTACCCGACCACAAGGTTTTTTGTGACCAACCCACAAGGCTTTTCATCTCCCTCGCATAATTAGGTTGTGTCTATGTAAGGAAAAAAAGGGTCTTGGTACATTACCGTGTTTTCTGGCGGGTAAGCCCGGATTTTATGACTGGATAAGGTATTCCTGGTCTGGTTTGACCATTCCCTGGACAAATGATAGAGATCTGGTCTGAAGCTGTGAGCATGGTGTCCAGTTGAAATAGGAGTAGTGACTGGACCCTCTGTGCTGCTCAGTGTGCCTTCAACATATGTTTTTAGTGCATAGAAGGTTCAGGTTTAGGGCTCTGGCTGGTGAGTATCCCCTGAAGTATGGTTAACCATTGTGACATCCCAACATATGGGTGTACTTGGTCTAGGGCTTTAGAGTTTAATACCCTTCAAATTTACCCCCAGCCAGTAACCCATACCTGTTGTCCTGTAGCTGTTTTGAAAAGAACAGTCAGGGCAATTCTAGCTGTGTTGATGGTACT
The DNA here is from genome assembly GCF_028641065.1 of Leucoraja erinaceus. NCBI lineage: Eukaryota > Metazoa > Chordata > Chondrichthyes > Rajiformes > Rajidae > Leucoraja > Leucoraja erinaceus. The sequence continues at coordinate 11,529 of NW_026575422.1, forward strand.
GTAGCCGAATCCTTCATCGTGATGACGGTTCTCCAGGAATTCCAGTTTGTAGTACCTGTATCGGATGAGTAGGTTTTCCCTGTATCCTTGCAGCACTTCTGTTGATGCTGGACAAGTGTTGTAGTCCAGTGAATGTTCAAAAGGATGCTGACATGGTGTTGATTGTTCAGTATAACAATCCCAGTCCCAGAGGCTTGCGCAGAATCTGCAGCTCAGGAGCTTATTTTCTCATGGCACAGTTGATTTGTGCCCGGCTCCGATTGTTAATAATCCTGGGTACTGGAAAAACTCCATGCAAGTTGATTGTTCAGTATAACAATCCCAGTCCCAGAGGCTTGCGCAGAATCTGCAGCTCAGGAGCTTATTTTCTCATGGCACAGTTGATTTGTGCCCAGCTCCGATTGTTAATAATCCTGGGTACTGGAAAAACTCCATGCAAGTTCCAACAATCATGTCATAGCGTAAGTTCTGAAACAGAATCCTTTTGTACTGTGCGTTGTTCTCGATTGGTGAGGCAGAAGGGAAAAAATACATAGAATTAATTTCACCAATGCAACATGAACGCATTTGTCTATCAATATTATAAATATATTGTTGAATGACAACATGACCTATAGGTCAGAAAAGTTAATATATATAGCTGACAAGCTTTCTGCTGGAACTATCTGTCCCAGAGAATTTTTTTTATATATATGAGGATTCCACTGCCCCAGGGTCTGGTTTCCCCCCGCGACATACATAGGACATCCCCGAACCTCTGGTGATATAGCATTGATGCAAATAATCGATATCAGATTCACATTCCATTTTAATTGTCATTGTCAGTGTGCAGTACAGAGACAATGAAATGCATCGTATAGCTTGATAGTTTTGTTAAACTTTATATGAAAACATCTACTTGATGTTGTCCTTAATTTTTTGTGACCTGGTGTCTGTCACTGTATTTTGCTTACCAGGCAGGTAAGTTGTTGATAGTCCAACACCTCTATGGATATACCATTGCCAAATTGTTTTGACCAACTTGTCATATGATACCGACTTTATGCTGCCATATGGTTAATATAGGCCACCTCCATAGTGTAGTCTATTTATACCCATACATGCAAGTGCTTAAACTCATGAATTTCACCCGAGCATTTTTAGATACTTAATGCCCAGTGTAAGTGGTAACCCCACCACTGTCTTTCTGATATTATTTCAGTCGGTAACTTCATGAGATGCTCAATGACAACCTATATGTTGTTCTTGATACTAACATCTGAATCATGTAGACAGAAAATGGTATCATTTTCCCCCAATTACTCTGTTATTTGTCGAGTAGTTGGTAGTTTGACCATTAATTTGTCCCTTGTTTGTGCCAATTCAACTATGTTGTCTCTTGGCAACATTATAGTTACGTGGACTGAATTAATATGAAAGCCAAGATAGTACAAGAAAGCGCTCTATATGCTGGTAGGAACCAGACCCACCTACCTCCATGGTTATTGGCGGAGTTGTGATTTTTTTTCTTTTTGAGTGTTCTTCCCTGTCGACGTGCTGGTGATGTTGGGGGGAGGCGCATTTTCCAGGGGGTCCGCTGCAGGCCCTGACCTAAAAGGTCTCTGGGGATAGTGCGGCCCACAGCTTTGACCAGTCGGATGTTCGGGCCGCCGACTGGTAGATACAGTGGTGTGCTGCCGCCTGGGTGGAATGAAGAGCTTTGGTATGTTCACTGCCGGTGGTGCCCTCATGAGGCTAAAGGTCTTGGATGCCTCCTCCATCTCTTTGAGCTGTTTGTTCAAGTCCTTCCCAAATAAGAATGAGTCGGTCTCTACTGATGGAGTTTTGCATAAACCTGCAAATTTAGGATTGAGGGCCGGCTTGATGTTGTCTCTTCTTAGGTTATCCAACTCATATTGTGTCATGCACATGAGTGCCAGGACATCCTGTTGGTGAGTGGTCATCTCTACGGCCTCGACTCCCCGCGCATAGGCTTTTATAGCTGCCGTGAGGAGGCGAAGTATGCGCTGTAGTGTGACCTCCTCTCTCCGAATCTGTCCATGCACAGGTTTGTTGGAGAGATGATTTATGCTGGCAGCCATCCTTGGCTCCAGCGGTGCTCCAACCCGTGGGGTAGCGACAAAGCGGCTTACAACCCCTAGCAGCTCTTCCTGCACACCCTGCTCTCTTTCGGCTCCTTCCGCCTGCCCCATACTCAGACCAGCCTGCCCCTGGTCACCAATGCTAACCTCCCATTCCTGGTCCGAGGTCGCAAAGGGAGGTGCCGGACTCAGCACCATGGAGGGGGCGCCTGTCCTGTCTGTCCGAGAGCGCTGCTGCTCTCGGTAGACCATCCCCTCCAATAGCTGCTGGATGCAGCTTAGGCGGCTGTCTCTCCCCCGCTTTGGGGTGGACATTTCCCCCCTCCGACGAGTCGGAGACGACCGGCCGTTTGGCTTCCTAGCCCCTTTCCCAGTCCGCCGTGTAGGCTCTGGCGAGACTGGCTTGGCTCGGTCTCAGGGATAGCGAAAACGCTCTGCGAGCGACGCTGCTGCCGGTTGCTGCCCCGCTGGTATAGTTGGAGCGGGGCAGTACCTCTTTGCAAGTTTTGCGTTGTGTTCCTGAACTATGTAATAAAACACAACTGCAAACTTACCTTTGGAATGCCCAAGAGCTGCTCCTGTAGTTCAGGCGGCAGTCTCTCCTCCTCCTGGGTGGAGAGACTTCCCAGTCCGATGTTGGCTCCACCGCCGGGTTTTCCACACATCCAGCCCGTTGCTCAGGCGCTAGCGGGCTGGCTAGGTCCCGGTGTCGGGTTTGTGGACCGCCCCCTAAGCGGTCCTACCACCTGTCGCTGCCCAAAGACGTTGTTTCGTCGGGCAGGTGCAGCATTTCCCTCCCAGCCCGCAGCTGATGCTGACGGGCTTGGTACAGAGTCGGGAGCGGGGCGCTGATTAGCGGTCCTCCCTCTCCCTCTCTCTCTCTCCTCGGGCTGCTGCACTCGGGCTGCAGCGCACTCCACGCCAGCACTGCTCCGTGGGTCCCCTTAACGGCTCCGCAAAAGTCGGAAGCCTCCTCCCGCCCGCCTGCCTGCCTCACCTGGACAGTCCTTGAGGGCGAGGGAGGACTGAGGGGAACCCCAGCGCAGTGCTAGCCCCGCGCCGATGTCGCCCCTGAGGACAGCTTACCGGCACCCGCACCATGGTTCGCCGGTGAGTCCTAGTTGCGTCTTCCTCCCCTCCCGACAACGGAAAAACTCCTCCCGGAGTCCAAGGGGCCGCTTGCATGCCCTGCAGGGAACAAACAGACGCAAAGGCTGTAAAGTAAAGGTAAGTACTTACCTAAACTTTAGCTTTTCTCGTTTCTGCGGGAGCCCTGTCTCCCGCGCTGCCGCTTGGCCTGCTGAAACGTAATGCCGCAACGCGTCCTGGGACGGGCTTCTTCACGGAATCACTCACGTGACTCCGAAGTAAAATCAATTTATTGACTTGCAGATTCTGAGTAGATTGCTTCTACGGCTCGGGTTGTCACACCGATCCATGAATGTGTTCACTGCAGAGTGCAGGGATAGCACCAAAAAAGCAGTACAGTTCTTCTTCAGGAGATGGGAAGTGTTATGTTTAATGGTAATGTTACATTTAATATGGTACAGATTTCTGACGTGTTGGAGTTCATTTTCAAATGGGTCTTTTGACAATAATTGAGTTATAGGGTCATTAACTGTGCCCAATGTGCCTTCCATCATATTTGCTGCAGCAAACGGTACCCACTCTGTCGGGTTTCACCCACGGATATCAAGTTGTAAAGGATATCTTTAACACAAGTTCTCCCAGGACAAGTACAGGACAGTATGGGATATTAACATTGTGTTAACACTACTTCACCAGGGGGCTCCAGCTACATCCTTAGCTTTGGCCGGCTCTCATGAGGTAGTTATCCTCAGGACGCTGGTTTCAGCGCAATGGGTTCAGTCGCTACATAATTGCGACTGGACAGGATGGTTACATCTGTAAATAATATAATATTTTATGTTCATGATTTAGTTAAGCAGAGCAGAAAGGGCATCAGGTCTCAAACTAGTTTCATGGCATACCCAGGGACCTTCGGTTATGTGAGGGCACACATATACGTCAAGGTCACCTAGAGCCTTAGAGGCTGTGAACTAGCAATGCTTATTAGTTACAATAAACTTTATAAGAAGGTATCAGTTCAGACCATCTCCAGGTGGTGAAATGGGGTTTGGTTTATGCAGGACTAGATACTGATTTCAAATCTCACTCCACCAGGGCTGCCACAACATCAGCAGCAAGGGTTATTTATGTTCCGCTGGATCACATCCTAGCGGCTGCAGGATGGTCAAATGAACAAACTTTCCAAACATTTTATAATAACCCATTGCCAGACCAGGGGTATTTGCCAACTATATTTGAGATTCAGTTGTATAGTTTCCTCCCGGATGGGAGGGGTTACTATTATTATTATTTATTCATTATGAATGTCAATGAAGCAGTTGTGGTTGTGTAGACTCCGAAGTAAAATAGTAAGATTAAACGAGAACTTACCAGTTTGAAGTTTGATCTTTATTTTATGAGGAGTTACGATGAGGGATTACGTTCCCTCCGCTCCCAACCCTCTCTCATAAAGGTCATCCGGTAGTTCTACTCTTCTCTAAATCTTACTATGTCACTTCAACTACTGTTATCTGTGATTTCACACCGCTGCTTTGAAGATTGACGCGCAAATGGACTGATGGGCTTAAGAGGGCTAAAATTCTGGCACAATTAAAACCATTAAACACGGATATTGCTTTCCTACAAGAAACGCATTTGAAACAACAAACTCAGATCAGATTAAGGGCAAACTGGATAGCTCAAACCTACTATTCCGCATTCACTTCTAAAGCAAGAGGAACGGCCATTATAATTCGGAAAGGTATACCTTTTAAATTAAAGAAGTCCATATCTGATAAAGAGGGAAGATACGTTATAGTCACGGGAGAAATTTATAATACACCATTAACTATGATAAATATTTATGCGCCTAATTTTGATAACCCCCAATTTTTAAAGAAAATAGTAGATATAATTGCAGAGCATAATTATCAAAATATAATAATGGGGGGAGATTTTAATTGTGTTATAGACCCATATTTAGATAAATCAATAAAGGTAGGGAAGCGTCTTGTTAAAACTAAGACCTGTGAATTTTTAAATACTTATATATGCAGGCTTATATCGAAAATAAACTACCAGAAACTTTAGCAGAATCAACAATAACGCTTATACCAAAAAAAGATAAAGATTTAGATGAACCGTGTTCTTACAGAGCTATATCACTTCTAAATACGGATCAGAAAATCTTAGCAAAGATTCTAGCTAGAAGACTGAATAATTATATTAACAAATTGGTAAACCCGGATCAAATGGGATTTATACCCAAAAGACAATAATTTAATAATTTGAGAAGGCTTTTCAATATTATGTACTCTCACAAAGAGGACATTGAAGACATTTCAGTTGTTACGCTGGATGCAGAGAAGGCATTTGACCAGGTAGAATGGCAGTATTTATATAAGGTACTCCAAAAATTTAATATGGGAGAGAATTTTATTAGATGGGTTAAACTACTTTATGATAAACCTACGGCAAGAATATTATCTAATAATATGTTATCTCCAAAATTTTATTTAACAAGGATTGTGCCTTACCACCATTACTATTTGCCCTTATGATAGAACCGCTGGCTGAAAGGATTAGAAATCATCCAAATATTCACGGATATAATACTAAGGTCTCAAAGAATAAAATTTCATTATATGCTGATGATATTCTTTTATATATTACTAATACACAAACGAGTATCCCCACCTTATTAACACTAATTGAGGAATTTGGTTCTTTTTCAGGATATAGAATAAATTGGAATAAAAGCGAAATTATGTCTAAAACCACAGGATGCGAGACACTTTTAAAATTCCCTTTCAAAATTGCAACAGAAAAATTATTTGAGTATTCAAATTACGATACGACACACATCATTATTTAGCGCCAATTTTATGCCACTATTAAATAAACTGAAAATTTTGGAAAACGCTCCCATTGATAGGTAGAATTAACGCTATAAAAATGAAATTCTTACCACAATTAATATATTTGTTTCAAGCGATCCCAATATATATTCCAAGATATTTTTTCAAAAAACTAGATTCTAACATCACTAATTTTATATGGGATTATAGAGCACACAGAATTCAACGAAAGCATTTGTGTAAACCTAAAGAAGTTGGGGGTTTATCATTACCTAACTTTACGTATTACTACTGGGCAGTGCATATTAAGAACATAATGTACTGGTTGGATAGTTCCACTCACCAGTCAGAGTGGATAAGAATTGAGAAAGAGGAGTGTTTCCCGTACGATATAGGAATGATCTTGTTCTCACCGATAAAATTGAGTAGTATAATATATAAGAAGAACCCAATTATTCACAATACAATAAGAACTTGGAAACAAATAAAATTATCCTTGAAATTAAATAATCTATCAGTACTAACCCCAATATTAAACAATCCTGCATTCAAACCATCTCTTATCGACAAAACATACAAACAATGGGATAGACTGGGGATTAGGAAAGTAGTAGATATGTATGAATTCGGCAAATTGTTATCATTTCAACAATTAAAATCAAAATTTAAACTGAATGATAATCAATATTTTAAATATATATACAGATATGTGACTTAATGAAGAAATATATACATAGATTTCAAACTATATTTTTAGACCCTTTAGAAGAAGCAATGAATATTAAGGCTGATTCACAAAAACTAATATCATATTTTTATAATAGTATATTAAATAGAGAATTACCCTCAACAGAGGCACTAAGAGAAAATTGGGAACATGAACTAATGATAAAGATCCCGAAAGATAGATGGGAAAAGTATCTGATGAACACACATAATTGCTCTATTAATGCAAGACATAATTTAATACAATTTAAATTATTACATAGACTATATTATTCAAAAACGAGGTTGAATAAATTCTACCTAAACGTCTCTCCCAGATGCGATAAATGTTTGTTTCAAAGCACCAATATAACACATTCATTTGTAGGGTGCACAAAGTTGAATAAATTTTGGAGCGATATATTTACAAAGCTCTTCAAGTCAAGAATAGAACCTAATACGGAATGGATTATATTTGGAATAATAGTAGAAGATATCAATTTAAATAAAGACCAAAAAGTATTCTTTAATTATGGGTTAATAATTGGAAAGAAATTGATACTTATATTTTGGAAAAATACAGCTATACCAACTATTAAAATGTGGATTAGGAATATGATGGGCAAAGCACACCTTGAAGAAATGAGACTCCGCCTAATAGATAAATATGACCAATTCTTAAGCAGTTGGTCTCCTTTCATCGACTTTTTAGAATCATGTGATGTAGCAGTACCATAAAGATTACTGATTTCAGGTCAGGTCGTGGATAGATTTACATCTCCGAATAAAGATTTGAAAATTTCTTTTTTAAGGGGATTTTTCTCCTATTTCTACTTTCTATTTTTTCTTTTCTTATATACACACTTCACGTTTTTCTATTTTCTACTATCTATTTTTCCTCTTATTTTTATCTCTTTTTTTTTGTTTTTTTTACTTCCTTTTCAAAAACATAAAACTAGAGGTTGTACATAGAATGTATTACGTTATGACATAGTTGGCACCTAAAATTAGGTACCACTGTATTGTTTCGTACTGTATTAACTTCTAATAAAATAAACAAATAAAAATTAATTTAAAAAAAAAGAAAAAAAAAGAATGATACAGTGTGAAAACAGGTCCTTCGATGCAACTTGCACACACCCGCCAACATATCCCAGCTACACTACCTCCTTTTGGTCCATACCTCCAAACCTGTCCTATCTATGTATCAGTCTAACTGTTTCTTAAATGTTGGGATGGTCCCTGCCTCAACTACCTCCTTTGGCAGCTTGCTCCATACACCCACCACCCTTTGTGTGGAAAAAGTTACCCCTTAAAAAGTTACCTCTTAAAAATACTTCAAAGAAAAAAACATTGAAACTCATACTTCTACAATGCACTAAAACTTGATTTAAAAAAATCAAATTTCAAAAGTCCCAACTGATGGGAGCGACCCCCCCCCCCCCCCCCCCCCCCCCCCCCCCCCCCCCCCCCCCCCCCCCTCCCGCTCCCACACCTTTCCCCCTCTCTGTTGTTCCAATCCAGAGAGCACTGCCAGATGTGAGCGGGGAACTGAGGCCAGTTGTCCGTGATGTCTGGATCCCAATGCTCAGCTCTTCATGTTTCGGAGTTGGCTAATGTTATTAATTTGTAATTAGCTGATTTGTAATTAGTTGTCCAAACCTTAATTTATTAATCCTGAATATCCAGGGGGATGGGATAAGTGTAATAATAAAATGATATGCAAGGTGTCAGGCTGTCTGTCACAACATACAGCCCCGATAACCCATTATTTCCTTCAATTAAATATTGGGAAGGTGTCATTTGCCACTCAACTGTTATGCTTATGAAGAAGGATTTCGGCCAAAAACATTGCCTATTTCCTTCGCTCCATAGATGCTGCTGCACCCGCTGAGTTTCTCCAGCATTTTTATCTACCTTCGATTTTCCAGCATCTGCAGTTCCTTATTAAACAATATTATGTTTGTTTACCTCACTGACTATTTCTACCCACCCCCCCAATTCCTTTGACAGGTTGAATAGAAATGTCCCCAATCTCGTTTTTATTAATTGAACACGTAGATGAACATCCTCAAGGAGTGTAATCAGATGGAAACTGATTCATATACAATGTTTAAGAGCTTGTTCGAAGAAGGGGCATATTTTAAAGGAGTGATAGAGATACTTGCAGGGGAATGTGTGAGGAGGTTATTTTTAGCTTGAACCAGGACATCTGAAGATTCAAAGTTTAATATAGTAATTGTGCTGATACTGACTCCGACCAACAACGTAAAGGGCCTGTCCCACTGCGGCGACCTAATTTGCGAGTTTAGAACAGTTTGCGCTTGACTCAATCTCACAGCATGATCGACACATGGTCCTAGGAGGTCCTAGTTGGTAACTGTAACACTCGTTAATGCTTGATTTAAGTTCCTGCATACTCGAAGCCTCATGCTGAAAAATGTTCTGCGAGTAAAAATTGGTCAGCATGGTTCTACTGAACTCGTGATACAGTGGAGTGGGGTCGCTAGGCAGTCGTGGTAGCCATAGGCAATCTCCTTTGCTGACCGGGCATTTTAATTGTCTAATTGGAGTTTTCAGAACCAAGGAAAACCGACCGGTAATGTTAAATGCTCGTTAAACATTATTAAATGTTGTCTGGCTTCTTAAAAGTGTCTCCATTCCTTCTCCCCCCCCCCCCCCCCCCCCCTCCCCCTTCTCTCCCTCCACACCCCAGCTCTCTAAAGGACTTCCCACACACTGTGCCAGCTGTCTTTTACCTTCCTGTTCATTACGGGTGTGAATTTCAGACCCTGCTTTCCCTGGCCCCCGCCTTTGCAATGTGTGTGTGTGTGTGTGTTGACGCATCGCTGACGGTCGATCCAGCTCGAGGTTTTTCAGGCGAGTGCCCTCAAGCTTGAAGGTCAATGACAGTCGCTGAAACGTCCCGTTAATGGGACAGGTCCTTAATGAATATCATCCATTCCGGAGGTTTAATTTTTCTGATGCCATTTAAACTTCACTTGGATTTCAATCACTTCAATGTAAAAGTAATTGGAAATGGGGAGCATTGGAACAAAAATTTGCCCTCGGTACATATTAACTGTAATATAATAGTAAGATTAAACGAGAACTTACCAGTTTGAAGTTTGATCTTTATTTTATGAGGAGTTACGATGAGGAATTACGTGAAGACCCCGCCAGCACTCGTGCGACATTCTTCAAAGCAGCGGTGTGGAATCACAAGATAAGAAGAACTAATATACCAGTTGAGGGCGGGAGCGGAGGGCATGTAATCCCTCATCGTAACTCCTCATAAAATAAAGATCAAACTTCAAACTGGTAAGCTTGTTTAATCTTACTATTTTACTTCAATCAATCAATCAACCTTTATTGTCATCTTGCAAGCAACAAGTACAGTGCAAAATGAAAAGACGTTTCCCAGTGAATAGCGGAGCATCGCACATGAAATTTAAAACATTTCACACATAATAACACTAAAAAACAATCCAGTCCCTGATGGAACAGTATAAATAGTTAAAAGCAGGTAAAAACACAATGTTAAAATACAATAAACCAATCATAAAAAATGTCCGGGGCCGCTGATTTGAGTGGCCAGTGCCAGTTATTAAAGTGTCCGTGCCAGCCGCAGAATCAAGTGACTGTGAGTGCAGAGTGACTGTTTAGCAGCCTCACAGCCTGTGGTAGGAAGCTGTTTAGCAGTCTTGTAGTCCGGGCTTTGATGCTTCGATATCTCTTGCCTGATGGCAGGAGATCCAGGTGTATGTGGAGGGGGTGCAGTTTGTCCTTAGCAATTCTCTGAGCTTTTTTCAGACAGCGGCTCTGGAACAGTTCTTGTACCGAGGGTAGGGAGACGCCAATGATCCTCTCTGCTCCCCTCACTACCCTCTGCAGAGCCTTCCTGTCCGAGCAGTTGCAGGTGCAGTACCACGTATTTATGCAGTACGTGAGTACAGACTCAACCGTACCCCTGTAGAAAGTCCTGAGGATGTTGGTGGGAAGTGAGGCCTGTTTTAGTTTCCTCAGGAAGTGCAGTCACTGATGGGCCCGTTTGACGGTCCCAGTGGTGTTCCTGGACCAGGTGAGGCTGTCCGTAATTTGCACACCGAGGAACTTTATGCTCTCCACTCTCTCCACTGCAGTGCCACTGATGTTGAGGGGTGTATGCTTTGGCTGCGCCCTCCTGAAGTCGACAACCATCTCCTTAGTTTTGTCGACATTCAATTCTAGGTTATTTTTGCCGCACCAGTCCACCAGTTGTTCTACTTCCTCCCTGTACATTGATTCGTCATCTCCACTGATGAGTCCCACCACTGTAGTGTCATCCGCAAATTTTATGATCTTATTGTCCCTGAATCTGGCAGCACAGTCATGTGTGAGCAGTGTGAACAACAGCGGGCTGAGCACACAGCCTTGAGGGGAGCCGGTGCTCAGCGTGATCGAGCCTGAAGTGTTCTTGCCAACACGGACTGACTGCGGTCTCTCTGTCAGAAAGTCCAAGATCCAGTGACACAGGGTGGTGTTGAGGCCCAGCAGGGTTAGTTTCTCCACAAGTCTCTGTGGGATGATGGTGTTAAACGCTGAGCTGAAGTCAATGTACAGGATTCTGGCGTATGTGTTTTTGTTTTCCAGATGCGCGAGTACTGTGTGCAGCGTGGTAGAGATGGCATCCTCTGTAGAACGGTTGGGGCGATAGGCAAACTGGAGGGGGTCTAACGATGAGGGGAGGCTGGCAGTAATGTGGGGTTTCACCAGGCGTTCAAAACACTTCATTATTATTGGGGTCAGGGCGACAGGGCGGTAGTCATTTAGGCAGGCAACCACTGGTTTCTTCGCTATGGGGATTATCGTGGAAGTTTTGAGGCATGTGGGGACAATGGCTTGACTAAGGGAGATGTTAAAGATATCTGTTAGCACATCTGCTAACTCCTCAGCACATTCCTTGAGCACACGTCCTGGGATGTTGTCGGGTCCGACTGCTTTCCACGGGTTGACCTTAGACAGGATTCTCCGTGTGTCCATTGAGTCTATGGTCAGGACTGGCTGGTCAGTTTGTACGCAGGGGCTGGCTCTCCCCTTGGGTGTGGTGTTTGCTGCATCAAAACGTGCAAAGAAGTTGTTCAGTTCATCTGGGAGAGAAGTGTCCGTGTCGGTTACCTGCTGCCTTGCTTTGTACCCCGTCAGTGTTTGGATTCCCTTCCACATCCTCCTGGTGTCTCCTGTGTCGCAGAGGTGTCCCTGGATTTTCTCCGCGAAGGCACGTTTCGCTGCCCTGATTCCTTTTTCCAGTGCAATCCTGGTAGATCGAAGAGCGGCTGTGTTACCGGCTCTGTAGGCTGCATCACAAGCCCTCAGCAGCGAGCGCACCTCTGCTGTCATCCATGGCTTTTCGTTTCCACGTGCAGTGAAGGTTTTCATGATGATGACATCCTCGGTGCACTTGGCAATGTAGCTGGTTACAGTCTCTGCGTACTTCTCGATGTTGATGAGGTCATCATAGGATGCTGCTGTCCTGAACACATCCCAGTCAGTGAGCAGGAAGCAATCCTGCAGTGCTGAGGCTGCTCCCTCTGGCCAGACCCTGGTGTGTTTTCTCTCCGCTCTGACTTGTTTTTGCAGAGGTCTGTAGGCTGGTGTTAAAAACACTGAAATGTGGTCCGAGTGGCCCAGGTGAGGGCGTGGGGCTGCCTTGTAAGCCTCTGGGGTGTTGGTGTAAACCAAGTCCAAGATGTTCTCTCCCCTGGTCTCAAAATCCACATATTGCTTGAATTTTGGGAGCACAGTCTTAAGGCTGGTGTGATTAAAATCCCCGGCCACCACAATGAAGCTATCAGGATGTTTGGTCTGGAACTCACTGATGGCGTCATGCAGAGCTCCCAGTGCTTCGTTGGCCTTAGAATTTACATTTGCACTTGGAGCAACATATACAGCCACAACAAAAACAACGGAGAATTCCCTCGGCAGATAGAAAGGCCGACATTTCACGATGAGGAATTCTATCAGTGGAGAGCAGTGTTTCCCGGCTATCGTAGCGGAGCCCAGCGGTCCCGAAACTCCCTCAGGGTGCCCACAGACAGGGCGTATTCCCTTTCTAATCCCACCCGGGCACAGACGTAACCCCGGAAAAGGGGCAGGCAGCTGGCTCGGGTAGAGCCCTCCACCGTCTGGCGCCGTGACTCGCGGATGGCCAGCTTGGCCAGGCCCAGGAGCAACCCAACCAGGACATCTTCAGCCCTACCCTCTCCCCTACGCACAGGGTGATAATGTATGCATGTTGGTAGGTGCAATCAATACAAAGATCATTTGATATTTTGATCATTGTTGTGTTATGAATACCGCAGAGAATATTTTGTACTCTCAAGATCACATTTAATAGAATAATATTGCTTCAATATATAGTTATTGGTCTTTGCATTTTGGAAAAGTCCCAGCTGAGAGGACGAGAGCAATATACTGAAAATATTGGGGGTGAAAATGACTTCAGGACAGTTTGTTAGGAAAATTAAGGAAATGGTAACAGAATACTTATACAGCTGAGTGAGTATAATTTTACGGATGATAAATAGTGTTCAACCAATTGATGTTCAACCAATTGATGACTTATTTGACAAAGTAACTAGCATGTTAGATAACAAGGAACCCAATGGATGTAGCAAATTGTGTTATGCAGAATTTGGTCTGTGAAGTGCCCCATAAAAGATTACCGCATTAGCTAAGCACCTGTGGACTTGGACGTAATAGGTTAAGTCCAGGGGGTCAGATATGGGGCTTCAGGTGTGGGCCAGATATATTGTCAGTACTGAGGGGCTAGGAGCAAGGCCAAGTGTGCACCCAGAGTCAAGGTCTAGAATAGTACTAGGTCTGCAGTCAAAGCTGGGACAATGGGAATGTTCAGCACTGGGAACCTAAGCAGGTAAGTAGCTATGATCAGGGTAGAATAGGGGGCCAGGTGTAAGGCTGGACTCGGGGTCAGGAATGAGAGAAGGTATGCAAGGAAGGAAGAGGATGAGCCAGATGGCTGAGGGAGAGCTGAGAAGGGGAGAAGACGGTTGGGACTACCTGAAGATTCAGATTCAGATTCAGATTCAGATTCAGATTCAGATTCAATTTTAATTGTCATTGTCAGTGTACAGTACAGAGACAACGAAATGCATTTAGCATCTCCCTGGAATTAGAGAAGGCAATGTTCATATCGCTTGGGGTACTCCAGCGGTGTGACCATAATATGGTCAGGTTTAATCGGAGAGTTTAATTGGAGAGGGAGAAGGGTAGATTGGAGGTGTCAGTGTTACAGTTGAATAAAGGGGACTATGGGGCACTGAGGGATGAGCTGGCCAAAGTTGACTGGAAAGATACCCCAGCAGGGATGACAGTAGAACAACAATGGCAGGTTTTTCTAGGAATGATACAGAAGGTGGAGGATCAGTTCATTCCTAGGAGGAAGAAAGATTCCAAGTGGAGTAAGGGGTGACCGTGGCTGACAAGGGACATCAGGAACAGTATAAAAATAAAAGGCAAGAAGTACAACGTAGCAAAGATAAGCGGGAAGCAAGAGGATTGGGTAATGTTTAAAGAGCAACAGAAGATAACTAAAAAGACAATACGGGGATTCATCAGTCTATGAAAGTAAGCATGCAGGTACAACAGGCAGTGAAGAAAGCGAATGGCATGTTGGCCTTTGTAACAAGAGGAGTTGAGTATAGGAGGTCCTTCTGCAGTTGTACAGGGCCCTAATGAGACCACACCTGGAGTATTGTGTGCAGTTTGGTCCCCTAATTTGAGGAAGGACATTCTTGATATTGAGGGAGTGCAACGTAGGTGTACAAGGTTAATTCCCGGGATGGCGGGACTGTCATAGACTGAGAGAATGGAGCGGCTGGGCTTGTACACTCTGGAGTTTAGAATTATGAGAGGGTATCTTATTGAAACATATAAGATTATTAAGGATTTGGACACGCTAGAGGCAGGAAACATGTTCTCGATGTTGGGGGAGTCCAGAACCAGGGGCCACAGTTTAAGGATAGGGGGTAAGCCATTTAAGACGGAGTCGAGGAAACACTTTTTCTCGCAGAGAGTTGTGATTCTGTGGAATTCTCTGCCTGCTTGGAGACCTTTCAAGAGATACTTTAAAGAGAGAGCTAGATAGGGCTCTTAAAGATGGCGGAGTCAGGGGATATGGGGAGGCTGGGAAGGGGTACTTGGGGATGATCAGCCATGATCACATTGAATGGCAGTGCTGGCTTGAAGGGCCAAAAAGCCTACTCCTGCACCTATTGTCTATTGTCTCTTGCAATTTCTCACTCCCAACTCTCACTCCCAACTCTCACCCATTGTTGGCAGCACTGGAAACTCGGGATAGTATCCTAGCTAATGGCGGACCCAAAAAATGTTAGAGTAATTCAGTGAGGCAGGCAGTATCTCTGGAATTCATTTTTTAGGTGAATGTTGGGGGAATCCAGATCCAAGGGCCACAGTTTAAGAATTAGGAGTAGGCCATTTAGAACGGAGATGTGGAAAAGTTTTTTCACCCACAGATTTGTGAATCTATGGAAATCTCTGCCTCAGAAGGCAGTGGCGGTCAATTCTCTGGATGCTTTCAAGAGAGAGCTCTGAATGATAGTGGTGTCAGGGGATATGGCGAAAAGGCAGGAACGGGATACTGATTGTGGATGATCTGCCATGATCAAACTGAATGGTGGCGCTGGCTCGAAGGGCCGAATGGCCTATTCCTGCACCTATTGTCTATTGTCTATTGACAAGGGAATAATGTTTAGTGCAATATAAACCCAGTAAAGTCCGATCAAAGATAGTTTGAGGGTGACCAATGAGGTAGATAGTACACTGCTCTTTAAAGATGGCGGCGCTGCCTTGGCAGCTGCGGCTCACCTGCAGTCCGTTTGTTTTTTCTTTTTTTGTTTGTTCTTTTGTCCTATTTTAGTTAATTTTTGGTCTTATTTTAATTTTATTATGTTGTGTATGGGTGTGGGGGGGAGAAACGTGTTTTTGGTCTCTTCCTTCGGGGGATGCGACTTCTCTTGTCGTATCTCCCGTGTCTGTCTCCGTCTGAGCTGAGGCCTAATGGCGGAGCTGGCGGCCTCGGAGTTGGGGCAGCGTTCCAGCGGCAACATCGGAGCTGTGGCGTTCCGGCAGCAGCAGCGACCTGACCTCGGAGGATCGGCCACGGGCCCGATGGACGACAGTGTTGGGAGCTCACAGGTCGACTCGGAGCAGAGGGAGAACAAGGAGGGAAGAGACAAGGACTTTAAGATTTTTGCCTTCCATCACAGTGAGGAGGTGCCTGGTGAACTCACTGTGGTGGATGTTAAATTTGTGTTTATTGTGTGTTTTTGTCATTTTTATTATATGTATGACTGCAAGGCAACAAAATTTCATTCAGACCGAAAGGTCTGAATGACAATAAAGGCTACTTTACTTTAATTGTGGTAGGATGATTCTGTTGCCTGGTAACAGTTGAGAAGAAACTGTCCCTGAATCTGGAGGTGTGCATTTTCACACTTCTATAACTTTTGCCCATTGGGAGAGGGGAGAAGAGGGAGTGTCCAGGGTGCGAGTTGTCCTTGATTATGCTGCTGGCCTTGCCGAGGCAGCGTGAGGTGTAAATGGAATGAACAGAAGGGCTGTTTGGGTTTCTGCGATGGTCTGGGCTGTGTCCACAACTCTGCGATCCTGGATGGAGCTGTTCCCAAACCAAGCTGTGATGTGTCCCAATAAATGCGTGTTGATGGCCTTGCACCGGAAGAAGACACAGTTGTTTACACCAAAACGGTGATTTTATTTACGTTAAAACATTGTGTTTCATGAAAAGAATCTGAAAATTGAACTATTAAGTGACTTTAATGGACATTTTGAAATGTCGCTACAAAGCTCGGTTTTGCTTCTCAAACCCTAGAATGTAGATCAACACTTGGGCATAATTGTCTGGCCAACCAATCCAAGAGAGCTCGGATAAATGTATGAGACTGGAGTGCAGATACTTGGCCTTATTCAGGCGCCGGATTATGGGAATGTTGTTGCAGCACAAGACGTGGAGCAGGTAGCAGGCCCAGAACTTGACCTTGATGGACGTGACATTGCTGTTCCTACTGCTGATCAAGGACACCAGAGTGGTCAGGAGCTGCTGGTCCACCACGGTACTCTGGTTGGCGGCGTTGTTGTAGCAGATCCCCGCCAAGCTCTGGAGCACAGTGATCTGGTCCTTCTCCGTGTAAATGGTCTGGTTCAGGTAGCGCAGGAGAGGCTCGATGTAGGCCTGTACGCAGTTGGCAGCCTCCGGCCCACCTAGTGGAGAGGAGACACCAACGTCATCTAACAGCAAGGACGGCTCCTTGAGGCTCGTTGGCCAGCGACAACGGGAACCACCCCAAGGCTCGACAATTCATAAGTGGTAGGAGCAGAATTAGGCCATTCAGTCCATCAAATTTAAACTTAATTAATCTGCCGGAAATAGCAGGGGACCGGGGGTCAAATGAGATGGAGGAACTGAGTAGCTGTGAGGAATGAGCTTCCAGTGGAAGTGGTGGAGGCAGGTTCGATTTTATCATTTAAAAATAAATTGGATAGGTATATGGATGGGAAAGGAATGGAGGAACTGAGTGAAATCCAGGTTAGCCGGGAAGTGGTGTTAGTTAAATTGAATGGATTAAAGGCCGATAAATCCCCAGGGCCAGATAGGCTGCATCCCAGAGTACTTAAGGAAGTAGCCCCAGAAATAGTGGATGCATTAGTGATAATTTTTCAAAACTCTTTAGATTCTGGAGTAGTTCCTGAGGATTGGAGGGTAGCTAATGTAACCCCACTTTTAAAAAGGGAGGGAGAGAGAAAACAAGGAATTGCCGACCTGTTAGTCTAACATCAGTAGTGGGGAAACTGCTAGTCAGTTATTAAAGATGGGATAGCAGCACATTTGGAAAGTGGTGAAATCATTGGACAAAGTCAGCATGAATTTATGAAAGGTAAATCATGTCTGATGAATCTTATAGAATTTTTCGAGGATGTAACTAGTAGAGTGGATAAGGGAGAATCAATGGATGTGTTATATCTGGACTTTCAGAAGGCTTTCGACAAGGTCCCACATAAGAGATTAGTATACACTTTTAGTATACTTCTTTACTCAGAGAGTGGTAGCTGTGTGGAATGAGCTTCCAGTGGAAGCGGTGGAGGCAGGTTCGATTTTATCATTTAAAAATAAATAGGATAGGTATATGGATGGGAAAGGAATGGAGGGTTATGGTCTGAGTGCAGGTAGATGGGATTAGGGGAAAATAATTGTTCGGCACGGACTTGTAGGGCCGAGATGGCCTGTTTCTGTGCTGTAATTGTTATATGGTTATATGGTTATACAAACTTAAAGCACACGGTATTGGGGGTTCAGTATTGATGTGGATAGAGAACTGGCTGGCAGACAGGATGCAAACAGTAGGAGTTAACGGGTCCTTTTCAGAATGGCAGGCAGTGACTAGTGGGGTACCGCAAGGCTCAGTGCTGGGACCCCAGCTATTTACAATATATATTAATGATTTGGACGAGGGAATTAAATGCAACATCTCCAAGTTTGTGGATGACACGAAGCTGGGGGGCAGTGTTAGGTGTGAGGAGGATGCTAGGAGATTGCAAGATGACTTGGATAGGCTGGGTGAGTGGGCAAATGCATGGCAGATGCAGTATAATGTGGATAAATGTGAGGTTATCCACTTTGGTGGCAAAAACAGGAAAGTAGACTAATACCTGAATGGTGGCTGATTAGGAACAGGGGAGATGCAACGAGACCTGGGTGTCATGGTACACCAGTCATTGAAAGTAGGCATGCAGGTGCAGCAGGCAGTGAAGAAAGTGAATGGTATGTTAGCATTCATTGCGAAAGGATTTGAGTATAGGAGCAGGGAGGTTCTACTGAAGTTGTACAGGGTCTTGGTGAGACCACATCTGGAGTACCTCGTACAGTTTTGGTCTCCTAATCTGAGGAAGGACATTCTTGCCATAGAGGGAGTACAGAGAAGGTTCACCAGACTGATTCCTGGGATGCCAGGATTTTATATGAAGAAAGACTGGATAGACTCGGCTTGTACTCGCTAGAATTTAGAAGATTGAGGGGGGATCTTATAGAAACGTACAAAATTCTTAAGGGGTTGGACAGGCTAGATGCAGGAAGAATGTTCCCGATATTGGGGAAGTCCAGAACAAGGGGTCACAGTTTAAGGATAAAGGGGAAATCTTTTATGACTGAGATGAGAAAAACATTTTTTACACAGAGATTGGTGAATCTGTGGAATTCTCTGCCACAGAATGTAGTTGAGGCCAGTTCATTGACTATATTTAAGAGGGAGTTAGATGTGGCCCTTGTGGCTAAAGGGATCAGGGGGTATGGAGAGAAGGCAAGTACAAGATACTGAGTTGGATGATCAGCCATGATCATATTCAATGGCGGTGCGGGCTCGAAGGGCCGAATGACCTACTTCTGCACCTATTTTCTATGTTTCTATGTTTCAATAACCCCTGATCAGGAACCCGCCGAAGACTGTTCAGGTCATAAGTTCATAATAACACAAACCAACCTCTCTTCCATCTACACTTCATTCTGCCTCGGCAAGGCCAGTAGCATAATCAAGGACCAGCCTTACCCTGGTCACTCCTCTTCTCCCCTCTTCTATCGGGCAAGGCAAGGTAACTGACAAACCCGGACGTGTTTGGCGTGTGGGAGTAAACCGAAGATCTCAGAGAAAACCCACGCAAGTTACGGGGAGAACGCACAAACTCCCTATCAAGTATACTTCGCCATTCAACCATGACTGTTCTATCTCTTCCTCCTAACACTATTCTACTGCCTTCTACCCATAACAATTGATCAGGAGCTTGTTGGTCGATGGGACCGGGTACCCACCTGAAGGGGTATGTTTGCCGACGTGGGCAAGCTGGGCTGAAGGGCCCGTTTCCGTGCTGTATCTCTCAAACAAGACTAAACTAAAAGATAGTAAGTTGCCAAACCTGTATAACTTATTATACCCAATGAAGCCGCTGCCTGCAGCCTGTTACTCAATGGCAGATAAGTTTTCAGCAACACCTTTCCGTAATCCTTAATCTGTTTGATATAAACTTTGCCTCTCAGCAAGTCATCACTGTCTTCCGACTTGAGGAAGAATTCGTGGCTGGGACGCCTTGTACGAAATATGTCCAAAAAGTTGAACATTTTATGTCGTTGCCCTTACAGTGACCGTTATAGAAATCAACAGAGTGGGATTCACGGATGTATCAGCTCTGAACAGCAGATTGCCTTTGACTGTCCCGATGGAATTTAATTCTAGAAGAATATGGTGCAGAGGACCAACAAAGAACAACTGTGATGCCTCTCTTTGTGCTGTCATCAAATTCCGCTGTAAGAATGACGTGATATCTTGAAGAATGACATTGTACTTGAACATAGATCATTGAACATAGAACAGTACAGGGTGGGCACGTGCGGTGGCTCAGCGGTCAAGCTACTGCCTCACAGTTCCAGAGGCCCAGGCTCGATCACAACTAAGGGTGGGGCTTGTCTGTACAGAGTTGGAACGTTCTCCCTGTGACCTGCCTGGGTTTTCCCGAGCTGATCGATGGGCAGAAGGGCCTGTTTCCCCGCTGTCAATCAGCAGGGCGGGCGAGGTCAGGAGAAGTGGGATGATGTCATGGAGTCATAGAGTGATACTAGCCCACACTGACCAACATGTCCCAGTTACACTAGTCCCACCTGCTTGCGTTTGATCCATATCCCTCCAAACCTAACATCTTATCCCTCCAAAGATAAGCAAGAAAGCAACTTGAAATTAGAGAAATCAAGACTGCTCTGTTTTAAGCAGCCCGTGAAATATGAGGTTCTGTTCCTCCAATTTGCATGGGATAAACATGGATAGGAAATGATGAGAGGGGATCTTATAGAAACAGGTATAACATTCTTAAGGGATTGGGGAGGTAGCTAGATGCAGGACAAATGTTTCCCAGTTTGGGGAAGTCCAGGCTCCTTCACAATCAGCAAGGAAGCAGGGAGATGAGTGAAGTGGCCATGATGGTGTGGGTCATAGAGTGATACTAGCCAGCCTTTTTGACAGCGACATGTCCCCAGTTACACTAGAGCCCATGACCTGCTTACGTTTGACCCACATCCCTCCAAACAATCCTTCCGTGCTGTAATTGTTATATGGTTATATGGTTATATGGTGTCCATATACCATGGTATAAATATATACACACATGAATAAATAAACTGATAAAGTGAAAATGACTTCAGGACAGTTTGTGAGGAAAATTAAGGAAATGGTAACAGAATACTTATACAGCTGAGTGAATATAATTGTACGGATGATAAATAGTGTTCAACCAATTGATGACTTCTTTGACAAAGTAACTAGCATGTTAGATAACAAGGAACCCAATGGATGTAGCAAATTGTGTTATGCAGAATTTGGTCTGTGAAGTGCCCCATAAAAGATTACCGCATTAGATAAGCACCCATGGACTTGGACGTAATAGGTTAAGTCCAGGGGGTCAGATATGGGGCTTCAGGTGTGGGCCAGATATATTGTCAGTACTGAGGGGCTAGGAGCAAGGCCAAGTGTGCATCCAGAGTCAAGGTCTGGAATTGTACTAAGTCTACAGTCAAAGCTGGGACAATGGGAGTGTTCAGCACTGGGAACCTAAGCAGGTAAGCAGCTATGATCAGGGTAGAATAGGGGGCCAGGTGTAAGGCTGGACTCAGGGTCAGGAATGAGAGAAGGTATGCAAGGAAGGAAGAGGATGAGCCAGAGGGCTGAGGGAGAGCTGAGAAGGGGAGGAGACAGTTGGGGCCACCTGAAATTAGAGATGTCAATGTTCATATCGCTTGGGGTACCCCAGCGGTGTGACCATAATATGGTCAGGTTTAATTGTAGAGTTTAATTGGAGAGGGAGAAGGGTAGATTGGAGGTGTCAGTGTTACAGTTGAATAAAGGGGACTATGGGGCACTGAGGGATGAGCTGGCCAAAGTTAAATGGAAAGATACCCCAGCAGGGATGACGGTAGAACAACAATGGCAGGTTTTTCTAGGAATGATACAGAAGGTGCAGGATCAGTTCATTCCTAGGAGGAAGAAAGATTCCAAGCGGAGTAAGGGGCGACCGTGGCTGACAAGGGACGTCAGGGACAGTATAAGAATAAAAGACAAGAAGTACAACATAGCAAAGATGAGCGGGAAGCAAGAGGATTGGGTAATGTTTAAAGAGCAACAGAAGATAACTAAAAAGACAATACGGGGAGAAAAGATGAGGTAAGCTAGCCAAGAATATAAAGGAGGATAGTAAAAGCTTCTTTAGGTATGTGAAGAGGAAAAAATTAGTTAAGACCAAAGTTGGACCCTTGAAGACTGTAAAAGATTAATTTATTATGGGGAACAAGGAAATGGCAGATGAGTTGAACAGGTACTTTGGATCCGTCTTCACTGAGGAGGACTCACACAATCTTCCTGATATAGTAGTGGCCAGAGGATCTGGGGTGACGAAGGAACAAGGAAATCCGCATTAGGCAGGAAATGTTGTTGGGTAGACTGATGGGACTGAAGGCTGATAAATCCCTAGGGCCTGAAGGTCTGCATCCCAGGGTACTTAAGGAAGTGGCTCTAGAAATCGTGGATGCATTGGTGATCATTTTCCAATGTTCTATAGACTCAGGATCAGTTCCTGTGTATTGGAGAGTAGCTAATGTTATCCCACTTATTAAGAAAGGTGGTAGTGAGAAAACAGGGAATTATAGACCATTTAGCCTGACATCGGTGGTGGGGAAGATGCTGGAGTCAATTATTAAAGACTGGGACCGCAGCTATTTACAATATACATCAAGAGTCAAGAGTCAAGAGTCAAGAGTCAAGAGTCAATTTAATTGTCATTTGGACCCCTGGAGGTCCAAACGAAATGCCGTTTCTGCAGCCATACATTACACACAAATAGACCCCAGACACAACATAATTACATTTAACATAAACATCCATCACATAGCTGTGATGGAAGGCCAAATAAACTTATCTCTCCACTGCACTCCCCCCCCCCCCCCCCCCGATGTCAGAGTCAAAGTCAAAGCCCCCGGCTGGCGATGGCGATTGTCCCGCGGCCATTGAAGCCACGCCGGGTGGTGCGAGGTCGCACACCGGGTCTTGGTGTTAGAGCCCCCGGTGTGCGCTCGCAAAGTCCCGCGGCCATTCCAGCCGCGCGGGGCAGTGATGTAGGCCCCGCTCCAGGAGCTCTTCGACCCCGCAACTCGGGCGGGAGAAGTCGCCGTTGCAGGAGCCCTGAGAAGCGGTCTCCCTCCAGGGAGCCGTGGGCTCCCGGCGCCGTCGTCCACAGACCCGCAGCAGCAGCCTCCGACTCTCCGGTAGCAGCAGCAGCAGCAGTGGCAGCGGCAGCGCTCCTCCACCGCTCCACCCGCTCCGGACTCGGCCAGCTCCGCGACGGCAACGGTGAGTCGACACCTGAGTCCCCGGCTTCTTCCTGTTGGAGGCCGCTCCTCGTTGCGGCCTCAACGACACCTGAGACCCGACGAGGGGGGGAGAAAAGGTCGGGTCTCCAGTGCAGGGAGAGATTCAAAAAGTCCCCCCCCCCCCCCCCCCCCCCTCCCACCCCACCCCCGCCCCCCCACCCACACACACCCCAACATAAAATAACAAAAACTACATAAAAACACAGACAAAAAAATAATAAAAACGCGGACAGGCTGCAGAGGCCGCTGCTGGTCAGAGCCGCGCCGCCTACCGGAAGCCACAATCTTACATGTCTTACATGTTTCACAATCTTACATGTTTCAATAAGATCCCCTCTCATCCTGAACTCCAGAGTGTACAAGCTCAGCCACTCCAATCAATGATTTGTATGAAGGTATTCAAAGTAACATTAGCAAATTTGCATATGACACGAAGCTGGGTGGCAGTGTGAACTGGGATGCTATAAGAATACAGGGCAACTTGGACAGTTTGGGGGAGTGGGCAGATGCATGGCAGATGAAGTTTAGTGTGGATAAATGTGAGGTTATCCACTTTGGTATCAAAAACAGGAAGGCAGATTACTATCTAAATGGCGTCAAGTTGGGAATAGGGGAAGTACAACGGGATTTGAGAGTCCTTGTTCAGTCTATGAAAGTAAGCATGCAGGTACAACAGGCAGTGAAGAAAGTGAATGGCATGTTAGCCTTAGCAACAAGAGGAGTCGAGTACAGGAGCAAAGAGGTCCTTCTGCAGTTGTACAGGGCCCTAGTGAGACCATACTGGAATATTGTGTGCAGTTTTGGTCCCCTAATTTGAGGAAGAACATTCTTGATATTGAGGGAGTGCAGTGTAGATTTACACCAGGATGGCGGGACTGTCAGAGGCTGAGAGAATGGAATGGCTGAGCTTGTACACTATGGAGTTCAGGATGAGAGGGGATCTTATTGAAACATATAAGATTGTTAAGGGTTTGGACACGGTAGAGGCAGGATGTTCCCGATTTTGGTGGAGTCCAGAACCAGGGACCACAGTTTAAGAATAAGGAGTAAGCCATTTAAGATGGAGTCGAGAAAACACTTTTTCTCACAGAGAGTTGTGAGTCTGTGGAATTCTCTGCCTCAGGTGGAGGCCTTTCAAGAGATATTTTCAAGAGAGAGCTAAATAGGGCTCTTAAAGAGTCATAGAAACATAGAAACATAGAAAATAGGTGCAGGAGTAGGCCATTCCGCCCTTCGAGCCTGCACCGCCATTCAATATGATCATGGATGATTATCCAACTAAGTATCTTGTACCTGCCTTCTCTCCATACCCCCTAATCCCTTTAGCCGCAAGAGCCACATCTAACTTCCTCTTAAATATAGCCAATGAACTGGCCTCAACTACATTCTGTGGCAGAGAATTCCAGAAATTCACCACTCTCTGTGTAAAAAATGCTCTTCTCATCTCAGTCCTAAAAGATTTCCCCTTTATCCTTAAACTGTGACCCCTTGTTCTGGACTTCCCCAACGTCGGGAACAATCTTCCTGCATCCAGTCTGTCCAACCCCTTAAGAATTTTGTACGTTTCTATAAGATCCCCCCTCAATCTTCTATAAGATCCCCTCTCAAACTCATGGGGAGAAGGCTGGAAAGGGGTACTGATTGGGGATGATCAACCATGATCATGTTGAATGGCAGTGCTGGCTTGAAGGACGAATGGCCTACTCCTGCACCTATTGTCTATTGTCTCTTGCAATTTCTCACTCCCAACTCCCAACTCTCACCCATTGTTGGCAGCCCTGGAAACTCAGGATAGTACCCTAGCTAATGGAGGTCCCAAAATGTTTTAGAGTAATTCAGGGAGGTCGGCAGTATCTCTGGAGTTCATTTATAGGTGAATGTTGGGGGCCATTTAGAACGGAGATGTGGAAATGTTTTTTCACCCAGAGATTTGTGAATCAATGGAATTCTCTGCCTCAGAAGGCAGTGGCGGTCAATTCTCTCGATGCTTTCAAGAGAGAGCTCTTAATGATAGTGGTGTCAGGGGATATGGTGAGAAGGCAGGAACGGGATACTGATTGTGGATGATCAGCCATGATCAGATTGAATGGTGGTGCTGGCTTGAAGGGCTGAATGGCCTACTCCTGCACCTATTGTCTATTGTCTATTGACAAGGAATAACGTTTAGTGCAAGATAAACCCAGTAAAGTCCGATCAAAGATAGTTTGAGGGTCACCAATGAGGTAGATAGTACACTGCTCTCTAATTGTGGTAGGATGATTCTGTTGCCTGGTAACAGCTGAGAAGAAACTGTCCCTGAATCTGGATGTGTGCATTTTCACACTTCTAGACCTTTTGCCCATTGGGAAAGGGGAGAAGAGGGAGTGTCCAGGGTGCGAGTTGTCCTTGACTCTTCTCCCGTTGAGGGTTTAGTTTGTAGCGGGTTTTTAAATGTGTATGTGTGGGGGGTGGGGGGTGGGTGGGGGAAACTTTTAAATCTCTTCCCTGCATGGAGACCCGACCTTTTACCTGTCGGGTCTCCATTGCCCTTGGGACCTAGCGCCGTGGAGCGGCCTCCAACCGGAACGACCTGGAGGCTCAAGTCACGGAGCCTGTGGAGCTGTGGAGCTGCGGACCTACCTTCATGGAGCTAGCCAGCTTTGGAGCATGGAGGGCTGGCTCCCGGTGGATGGTGACACCGGGAGCCAGCGGGTCCCCGGTGGGAGACTGCTTTGCGGGGCACCGGCAACGGCGACTTCTCCCGCTCGAATTGCGGGGTTCAGAGTGACCTGTAGTGGGGCCTTACAACGCCCGGCGCGGCTTTAAATTACCGTGGACTTGCTAGCGCCCGCCGGGGGCTCCAACATCAAGACCCGGGGCAGGGCCTTACATCGCCCGGCGTGGCTTTGAGTGGCCGCGGGCTTGCTAGCGCCCGACGGAGCCTTTGACCTCGACTTCGGGAGAGGAATGGAGAGCAGGGGAGAGATAAGACTTTGCCTTCCATCACAGTGAGGAGGAGACTCACTGTGATGGATGTTTGTGTGAATTGTGTTGGTGTGTGTCTTGGTTCTTTTCTTGTATGGCTGCAGAAACCAAATTTCGTTTGAACCTCATGTGAGGTTTAAATGACAAATAAAAGGTATTGTAAGTATATTATGCTGCTGGCCTTGCCGAGGCAGCATGAGGTGTAAATGGAATGAACAGAAGGGAGGTTTGGGTTTCTGCGATGGTCTGGGCTGTGTCCACAACTCTGCGGTCGTGGATGGAGCTGTTCCCAAACCAAGCTGTGACGTGTCCCAATAAATGTGTGTTGATGGCCTTACACTGGAAGAAGACACAGTTGTTCCCAACAAAACGGTGATTTTATTTACGTTAAATCATTGTGTTTCATGAAAAGAATCTGAAGATTGAAGTATTAAGTGACTTTAATGGACATTTTGAAATGTCGCTACAAAGCTGGGTTTTGCTTCTCAAACCCTAGAATGTAGATCAACACTTGGGCATAATTGTTCGGCCAACCAAACCAAGAGAGCTCGGATAAATGTATGAGACTGGAGTGCAGATACTTGGCCTTATTCAGGCGCCGGATTATGGGAATGTTGTTGCAGCACAAGATGTGGAGCAGGTAGCAGGCCCAGAACTTGACCTTGATGGACGTGACAATACTGTTCCTACTGCTGATCAAGGACACCAGAGTGGTCAGGAGCTGCTGGTCCACCACGGTACTCTGGTTGGCGGTGTTGTTGTAGCAGATCCCCGACAAGCTCTGGAGGACTGTGATCTGGTCCTTCTCCGTGTATATGGTCTGGTTCAGGTAGCGCAGGAGAGGCTCGATGTAGGCCTGCACACAGTTGGCAGCCTCCGGCCCACCTGGTGGAGAGGAGACATCAACATCATCTAACAGCAATGACCGCTCCTTGAGGGTCGTCGGCCGGCCACAACGGGAACCACCCCAAGGCTCGACAATTCATTAGTGGTAGGAGCAGAATTAGGCCATTCAGTCCATCAAGTCTACTCTACGATTCCATCACGGCTGATCTAACTCTCCCTCCTAACCCCATATTCCTGCCTTCTTCCCATGGCAGTCAGAAACAGGTGAAATGATCATGGGGAACAAGGACATGGCAGACCAATTGAATAACTACTTTGGTCCTGTCTTCACTAAGACTTAATTAATCTGCCGGAAATAGCAGGGGACCGGGGGTCAAATGAGGTGGAGGAACTGAGTGAAATCCAGGTTAGCCGGGAAGTGGTGTTAGTTAAATTGAATGGATTAAAGGCCGATAAATCCCCAGGGCCAGATAGGCTGCATCCCAGAGTACTTATGGAAGTAGCCCCAGAAATAGTGGATGCATTAGTAATAATTTTTCAAAACTCTTTAGATTCTGGAGTAGTTCCTGAGGATTGGAGGGTAGCTAATGTAACCCCACTTTTTAAAAAGGGAGGGAGAGAGAAAACGAGGAATTACAGACCTGTTAGTCTAACATCGGTAGTGGGGAAACTGCTAGTCAGTTATTAAAGATGGGATAGCAGCACATTTGGAAAGTGGTGAAATCATTGGACAAAGTCAGCATGGATTTATGAAAGGTGAATCATGTCTGATGAATCTTATAGAATTTTTCGAGGATGTAACTAGTAGAGTGGATAAGGGAGAATCAATGGATGTGCTATATCTGGACTTTCAGAAGGCTTTCGACAAGGTCCCACATAAGAGATTAGTATACACTTTTAGTATACTTCTTTACTCAGAGAGCGGTAGCTGTGTGGAATGAGCTTCCAGTGGAAGTGGTGGAGGCAGGTTCGATTTTATCATTTAAAAATAAATTGGATAGGTATATGGATGGGAAAGGAATGGAGGGTTATGGTCTGAGTGCAGGTAGATGGGACTAGGGGAAAATAATTGTTCGGCACGGACTTGTAGGGCCAAGATGGCCTGTTTCCGTGCTGTAATTGTTATATGGTTATATGGTTATACAAACTTATAGCACACGGTATTGGGGGTTCAGTATTGATGTGGATAGAGAACTGGCTGGCAGACAGGATGCAAACAGTGGGAGTTAACGGGTCCTTTTCAGAATGGCAGGCAGTGACTAGTGGGGTACCGCAAGGCTCAGTGCTGGGATCCCAGCTATTTACAATATATATTAATGATTTGGACGAGGGAATTGAATGCATCTCCAGGTTTGCGGATGACACGAAGCTGGGGGGCAGTGTTAGCTGTGTGGAGGATGCTAGGAGATTGCAAGATGACTTGGATAGGCTGGGTGAGTGGGCAAATGCATGGCAGATGCAGTATGATGTGGATAAATGTGAGGTTATCCACTTTGGTGGCAAAAACAGGAAAGTAGACTAATACATGAATGGTGGCCGATTAGGAACAGGGGAAATGCAACGAGACCTGGGTGTCATGGTACACCTGTCTTTGAAAGTAGGCATGCAGGTGCAGCAGGCAGTGAAGAAAGTGAATGGTATGTTAGCATTCATAGCAAAAGGATTTGAGTATAGGAGCAGGGAGGTTCTACTGTAGTTGTACACTGTCTTGGTGAGACCACATCTGGAGTACCTCGTACAGTTTTTGTCTCCTAATCTGAGGAAGGACATTCTTGCCATAGAGGGAGTACAGTGAAGGTTCACCAGACTGAT
This sequence comes from Leucoraja erinaceus, assembly GCF_028641065.1. Taxonomy (NCBI): domain Eukaryota; kingdom Metazoa; phylum Chordata; class Chondrichthyes; order Rajiformes; family Rajidae; genus Leucoraja; species Leucoraja erinaceus. The sequence goes on from NW_026575422.1 coordinate 40,358, forward strand.
TCCTGGGATGTCAGGATTTTATATGAAGAAAGCCTGGATAGACTCGGCTTGTACTTGCTAGAATTTAGAAGATTGAGGGGGGATCTTATAGAAACTTACAAAATTCTTAAGGGGTTGGACAGGCTAGATGCAGGAAGAATGATCCCGATATTGGGGAAGTCCAGAACAAGGGGTCACAGTTTAAGGATAAAGGGGAAATCTTTTAGGACTGAGATGAGAAAAACATTTTTTTACACAGAGATTGGTGAATCTGTGGAATTCTCTCCCACAGAATCTAGTTGAGGCCAGTTCATTGGCTATATTTAAGAGGGAGTTAGATGTGGCCCTTGTGACTAAAGGGATCAGGGGGTATGGCAAGAAGGCAGGTACAGGATACTGAGTTGGATGATCAGCCATGATCATATTCAATGGCGGTTCAGGCTCGAAGGGCCGAATGGCCTACTCCTGCACCTATTTTCTATGTTTCTATGTTTCAATAACCCCTGATCAGGAACCCGCCCGAAGACTGTTCAGTTCATAAGTTCATAATAACACAAACCAATCTCTCTTCCATCTACACTTCACTCTGCCTCGGCAAGGCCAGTAGCATAATCAAGGACCAGCCTTACCCTGGTCACTCCTCTTCTCCCCTCTTCTATCGGGCAAGGCAAGGTAACTGACAAACCCGGACGTGTTTGGCGTGTGGGAGTAAACCGAAGATATCAGAGAAAACCCACGCAAGTTACGGGGAGAACGCACAAACTCCCTACAGACAGCACCCGTAGTCGGGATCGAACCCGGGTCTCTGTCGCTGTAAGGCAGCAACTCTACAAGTTCACGTCATAGGAACAGAATTTGGCCATTTGGCCCATCAAGTCTACTTCGCCGTTCAATCATGACTGTTCTATCTCTTCCTCCTAACACTATTCTACTGCCTTCTACCCATAACAATTGATCAGGAGCTTGTTGGTCGATGGGACCGGGTACCCACCTGAAGGGGTATGTTTGCCGACGTGGGCAAGATGGGCTGAAGGGCCTGTTTCCGTGCTGTATCTCTCAAACAAGACTAAACTAAAAGATAGTAAGTTGACAAACCTGTATAACTTATTATGCCCAATGAAGCCGCTGCCTGCAGCCTGTTACTCAATGGCAGATAAGTTTTCAGCAACACCTTTCCGAAATCCTTAATCTGTTTGATATAAACTTTGCCTCTCAGCAAGTCATCATTGTCTTCCGACTTGAGGAAGAATTCGTGGCTGGGACGCCTTGTACGAAATATGTCCAAAAAGTTGAACATTTTATGTCGTTGCCCTTACAGTGACCGTTATAGAAATCAACAGAGTGGGATTCACGGACGTATCAGCTCTGAACAGCAGATTGCCTTTGACTGTCCCGATGGAATTTAATTCTAGAAGAATATGGTGCAGAGGACCAACAAAGAACAACTGTGATGCCTCTCTTTGTGCTGTCATCAAATTCCGCTGTAAGAATGACGTGATATCTTGAAGAATGACATTGTACTTGAACATAGATCATTGAACATAGAACAGTACAGGGTGGGCACGTGCGGTGGCTCAGCGGTCAAGCTACTGCCTCACAGTGCCAGAGGCCCAGGCTCGATCACAACTAAGGGTGGGGCTTGTCTGTACAGAGTTTGAACGTTCTCCCCGTGACCTGCCTGGGTTTTCTCCGAGATCTTCGGTTTCCCCACGCACTCCAAAGACACTCCAAAGAATTTGTAGGTTAATGGGCTTCGGTAAAATTGAAAGTTGTTCCTAGTGTGTGTGGGATAGTGTTAGTGTATGTGGGTGATCGCAGGTCAGAGCGGACTTGATGGGCCGAAGGGCCTGTTTCCGTGCTGTTAATCAGCAGGGCGGGCGAGGTCAGGAGAAGTGGGATGATGTCATGGAGTCATAGAGTGATACTAGCCCACACTGACCAACATGTCCCAGTTACACTAGTCCCACCTGCTTGCGTTTGATCCATATCCCTCCAAACCTAACATCTTATCCCTCCAAAGATAAGCAAGAAAGCAACTTGAAATTAGAGAAATCAAGACTGCTCTGTTTTAAGCAGCTTAATTGAAATATGAGGTTCTGTTCCTCCAATTTGCATGGGATAAACATGGATAGGAAATGATGAGAGGGGATCTTATAGAAACATATAACATTCTTAAGGGATTGGGTAGGTCTAGATGCAGGAAAAATGTTCCCATTTTGGGGGAGTCCAGAAGCAGGGGTCGCAGTTAAGAATAAGGGGTAGGCCATTTAAGACTGATATGAGGAAAAACGCTTTCACCCAGAGAGTTGTGAATCTATGGAATTCTCTGTCACAGAAGGCAATTCACTGGATGTATTCAAGAGAGAGTTAGATATAGCTCTTAGGGCTAACGGAATTAAGGGATATGGGGAGAAAGCAGGTACGCGATACTGATTTTGGATGATCAGTCATGATCATATTGTATGGCAGTGCTGTCTCGAAGGGCCGAATGGCCTACTCTTTCACCTATTTTCGATGTTTCTATGTTTTGAAAGATTTTGGCCAAACGCAGGCAAATGGGACTAGGTTAAATGTGGCATCTTTATTGGCATGGAGAAGTTGGGCCAAAGGGCCTTTTCTGGGCTGTATGACTGTGACTTCAGAAATATCAGAAAGCAGAATGTAATAACTCAACATTGTCTAGTTTAATTTAGTTTAGAGATACAGCACGGAAACAGGCCATTATGCCCACTGGGTCCATGTTGACTATCGATCCCCACACACTAACTCCATCCAACACACAGTAGGGACAATTTACAGTTAGACCAAGCCAATAAAGCTAGAAACCTTTACATCTTTGGAGTGCGGGAGGAAAATGGAACACACGGAGAAAACCTACGCAGGTCATGCGGAGAACGTACAAACTCACGAGTTTGTGAGAAGCACGCATTTGGCCAAATTCTCACACTCTCACGCTGATCACAAATTTCTCATGCTCTGTCGTGAGAAATTCTGTGATTAACAAAAATTCCAAAACTCATATCAATTGAATGGGCCGTGGGTGTTTTAGAGCCAGAGCTGAGGGAGGGATGGAAGCAGAAGCAGCGGCGGGGACAGATGCAGACTGGCGAGTGTTTGCCGGGGCTGGCGAGTGTTTGCCGGGCTGGCGAGTCGCACGCTGCAGCTCCGGCTATGGAGCAGTCACAGTGCAAGAGTCCCGGGGCGTCGGAAGCGTTGCGCCGCTGCCGAGAGAGTCTCTGTGCCGAATTCGCCTAGGTGACCAGCATGGATCAGGCTGTGGCTCGGTGCATCCTGGAGGACAACTAGTGGCTGCTGGAAATAAGTACCAAGCACTGGGTAGAAACAGTGGAACATAGTGGCCTTCAAATAGGGGTGGTTGGAGAAAGCATCCTGCTTGCCTGCTAGATTTTCACTTACTGTAACTGCAGGAAAAATGTTCCCGATGTTGGGGGAGTTCAGAATCAGGGGTCACAGTTTAAGAATAAAGGGTAGGCCAGTTAGGACTGAGATGAGGACAAGATTTCTTCACGCAGAGAGTTGTGAATCTGTGGAATTCTCTGCCACAGAAGGCAGTGGAGGCCAATCCACTGGATGTTTTCAAGAGAGAGTTGTAGCTTTTGTGGCTAACTACATCAAGGGATATGGGTAAAAAACAGGAAAGAGGTACTGATTTTAGATGAACAGCCATGATCATATTGAATGGCAGTGCTGACACGAAGGCCGAACGGCCTATTCCTGCACCTATTTTCCATGTTTCTATGCTTGAGAATATGGCAATAAAACTCGACTATTTGATTTTGAAGCATTCATGCATGGTGGAGGCAGAATGTAGTCATAGAATGATACAGTGTGAAAACAGGCCCTTCGACGCAACTTGCCCACACCCGCCAACATATCCCAGTTACACTACCTGCTTTTGGTCCATATCTTCAAACCTGTCTATCCATGTATCAGTCTAACTGTTTCTTAAATGTTGGGATAGCCCCTGCCTCAACTACCTACTCGTAGTTTGTTCAATACACCCACCACCCTTTGTGTGGAAAAAGTTACCCCTTAAAAAGTAACCTCTTAAAAATACTTCAAACAAAAAACATTGACATCATACTTCTACAATGCACTAAAACTTGTTTTTAATGCATCAAATTTTAAAAAGTCCCAACCGTGGGAGGGAACACCCCCCCGCTCCCACACCCTTCCCCCTCTCTGTTGTTCCACTCCAGATAGCACTGCCAGATGTGAGCGGGGAACTGAGGCCAGTTGTCCGTGATGTTTGGATCCCAATGCTCAGCTCTTCGTGTTTCGGAGTTGGCTAATGTTATTGATTTGTAATTAACCTGATTTGTAATTAGTTGACCAAACCTTAATTTATTAATCCTGAATATCCAGGGGGATGGGATAAGTGTAATAATAATTACACTATTGTCATTTGCCACTCAACTATTATGTTTATGAAGAAGGATTTCGGCCTGAAACGTTGCCTATTTCCTTCGCTCCATAGATGCTGCTGCACACGCTGAGTTTCTCCAGCATTTTTGTCTACCTTCGATTTTCCAGCATCTGCAGTTCCTTCTTAAACAATATTATGTTTGTTTCAGACAATTATGTTTGTTTACCGCATTGACTATTTCTTAAACACCCCCCCTCCAAATTCCTTTGACAGGTTGAATAGAAATGTCCCCAATCTCGTTGTTTTATTAATTGAACATGTAGATGAACATCCTCAAGGAGTGTAATCAGATGTGATTCAGATACGATGTTTAAGAGCTTGTTTAAAGAAGGGGCATATTTTCAAGGAGTGATAGAGATACTTGCAGGGGAATGTGTGAGGAGGTTATTATTTGTCTTTAGTTTTAGCTTGAACCAGGACATTTAATATAGTAAATGTGCTGATACTGACTCCGACCAACCACGTAAAGGGCCTGTCCCACTGCGGCGACCTAATTTGCGAGTTTAGAACAGTTTGCGCTTGACTCAACCCTGCAGCATGATCGACACATGGTCCTAGGAGGTCCTAGGAGGTAACTGTAACACTCGTTAATGCTTGAGGGAAGTACCCGCATACTCGAAGCCTCATGCGGAAAAATTTTCTGTGAGTAATAAATTGGTCAGCATGGTTCTACTGAACTCGTAGTACAGTGGAGTGGGTTCGCTAGGCAGTCATGGTAGCCATAGGCAATCTCCTTTGCTGACCGGGCATTTTAATTGGCTCATTGGAGTTTTCAGAACCAAGGAAAACCAACCGGTAATGTTAAATGCTCGCTAAACATTATTAAAAGTTGCCTGGCTTCTTAAAAGTGTCTCCACTCCTTCTCCCCCTTTCTTCCCCCTTCTCCCCCTATCTCTCCCCTTCTCTCTCCCACCCTCCACACTCTCTAAAGGACTTACCGTACACTGTGCCAGCCGTCTTTAACCTTCCTGTTCATCGCGGGTGTGAATTTCAGACCCTGCTTTCCCTGGCCCCCGCCTTTGCAATGTGTGTGTGTATGTTGACGCATTGCTGATGGTCGATCCAGCTCGAGGTTTTTCAAACGAGTGCCCTCAAGCTTGAAGGTCGAAGGCAGTCGCTGAAACGTCCCATTAATGGGACAGGCCCTTAATGAATATCATCCATTCCGGAGGTTTAATTTTTCTGATGCCATTTAAACTTCACTTGGATTTCAATCACTTCAATGTAAAATTAATTGGGAATGGGGAGCATTGGAACAAAAATTTGCCCTCAGTGCATATTAACTGTAATATAATAGTAAGATTAAGTGAGAACTTACCATTTTGAAGTTTGATCTTTATTTTATGAGGAGTTACGATGAGGGATTACGTGAAGACCCCGCCAGCACGCGTGTGCGACATTCTTCAAAGCAGCGGTGTGGAATCACAGTAATAGTAATTGAAATAAACATAGTAAGATAAGAAGAACTAATATACCAGTTGACCTTTATAATAGAGGGCGGGAGTGGAGGGCACATAATCCCTCATCGTAACTCATAAAATAAAGATCAAACTTCAAACTGGTAAGCTCGTTTAATCTTACTATTTTACTTCGGAGTCACGTGAGTGACTACGTGAAGATTTTAAAGATCTGTGATTCCAAGCCGTGGAACAATCCATGCTTCACTCACTGCCGAAGTCATTCAAGGGAGGAAGTATGTTATTGGATTCAGACATGTATCCAATTCAAACATTAACATTAAGAAAATAATGCTCCCTAGGGCTAAATATATTACAGAATTCAAACTTGATTCTGCAACACCGCAGGTTTGGTTATTGGCTTATTATAAAGAATTGGAAGGTCTTTCTCTAGACCATCCTGCTGTTGCGAGGATATGGTCCATAGGCACTTCCTTGTCTCTAGCTGCCGGTGTTGATGTTGCCCTTTTAGATAAAGATTTAAGATGTCAGTATCCACCCCAGCAGCTCCCAAATCTGTCTGAGCCATCTAGAGATGGGTTGTGCTGATACCCTGCCATTAGGCTGTTTATGGCTGCCCATAGTGCCAATTTACTTCCTCTTAAGTGTTAGTAGTCTTAAGGTATAGTAGAAGGTGTGTCATTACACACAGTCAGGTGTCAGATGAGTATACCTGCAATTCCAAATTTTGTTCTGCTGTTCCTGCTCTAATATGCGAAGTTGTCTTTTCTGGAGATGCCATAATTTTACTTCGGGGTCACGTGAGTGACTACGTGAAGAACCCCGCTTACGACGCATGCGTGTCATATCGCTACACGCATTGCAACGAGTCACACCTGGGGAGGACGTCCCCTTAAACGGGAGAAGAGAAAAAGCCAACGAGCGGCAGGTAAGTGACTCTGCATTTCAAACATTTGTAGGAAATGGACAGAGTAACTCGGAGAAAGTCTGTGAGGAAGGTGCAGGACGTAAGTCGGGGAAGGAGCCGGGGACCTGCAGCAGCAGCCGACGGCACAGGAGATTCCTACGGAGGAACCAGCTGTGCCCGACTTAAACCCCGCGCCGGCAAAATCTACTTCTTGGCCGGGCGGGAAGGTAAAGCGAAAATTGCATCACTATGAAAGTGATGTGGTCATGGAGCAGCCAGGAGCGGCCAGTTTTACGGAGCTGGAAAGTCGGTCCGAGTGGCTGGAGGATGATCAGCCGCCAGCGACAGGTGCCCGTGAGTACCGGGACCGTGAGGAGCGGCAGGAGTATATCGGGCGGCCGGGAGCGACCAGTGCCCATAGGCATGGGGACCGGCTGCAGGAGAAACCGCATGCGACTAGTGCCCGAGAGCACCAAGGTCGGCAGGAGCGGTCGTATAATTTAAAGCACCCGCGATCGACTAGTGCCCGAGAGCATGAAAGTCGGCTGGAGCGGTTGCTGGAGGAAATTCTCCAGAGTGGCAGGACCCGGGATATGGAGGATAGCCACAGTGGGCAAAATATAAGTCCCACAGCAGATTCCCATAAAGGGCTGCATGAAATATCATACTCCTCTGAGGAGGGTATTGAAGGTCTGACTGGATCAGAATCTGAGCAGGAGATGGAGCCACCTTCCCCTATTGAAGGGGAGAAAAACAACCTGCTGGACATGGTGGACCAGTACTTCCAGCAGGAACAAACTGGGAAGGATCTCGAGGCCAGGATGGCTGCCAGTATTGAATATGGTATTGTATTGTATTGTATATCTTTATTGTCATTTCCTGAGTATTCGCATACCCAGAGGAAACAAAAAAACGTTGCTCAACCAGTGTCCATTCAGTGTGCATGAAAAAATAAATAGAAATGAAAATAAAAAATACATGTCATGAACAAATTTAACACTCTACTAAACATTCAACAGCCGTTCCGACCGGCAGCGGCACAACAGTGGCTCTGCTGCAGTGTGGGGGTTTGTGCGCGATACTTGGCAGGGGGCAAAGTCCATTTAACAGTTTTATAGCCTGTGGGAAGAAGCTGAGGAGCATCCTGCTGGTTTTGCAGCTAATGCTCCTGTACCTCTTCCCAGATGGGAGGATGGAGAAAATGTCATGCGATGGGTGGTAAGGGTCTTTGATGATGGAGATGGCTCTGTTGATACATCTCTTCCTGTATATGTCCAGCAGGAAGGGGAGTGGAGCACCAATAATCCTGCTTGCGGTCTTCACTATCCTGTCCAGTTGGTGCCGTTCGTACGCCTTGCAGCTCCCGAACCAGGAAGTGATGCCGTATGTCAGTGTGCTCTCGACAGTCCCCCTATAAAAAGTCCGTAGGTGTGTGGTGGGGAGGCCTGCTTTACGTAGTCTTCGGAGAGGGTGAAGTCGCTGCTGGGCTCTCTTGACCAGAGCTGTGGTGTTGGCCGTGGACGTCAGGTCATCAGACAGATGTAGTCCTAAGAACTTCATGCTGCTGACCCTTTCCACATCAGCTCCGTCGATGTGCAGAGGTGTATGGTGTTGTTTCCCCACCCTCCTGAAGTCAACCACCATCTCCTTAGTTTTTCCCACGTTAAGAATGAGGTTGTGGGATTTGCACCAACCTGTGAGCAGCTCCACCTCCATCCTGTACGCCGATTCATCATTGTCACTGATGAGACCCACCACTGACTGTTGTGTCATCAGCGAACTTGTTGATGAAGTTGTTATTGAGTCTGGCAGTACAGTCGTGTGTCAGCAGACTAAACAGAAGGGGGCTTAGGACACAGCCTTGGGGTGAGCCAGTGCTCACGGCTATGGTTTTTGATGTCCTACTGCCCACCCTGACTGTCTGCTGCCGTTGCGACAGAAAGTTCAGGACCCAGTTGCATGTGCCAGCATCAACCCCCAATAGCTCCAACTTCTCCACCAGCTGCTGCGGAATGATTGTATTGAAAGCAGAGCTGAAGTCTATGAAGAGGATCCTGGCATAGGTATTTTTCCGATCGAGATGTGACAATATGAGGTTCAGTGTTGTTGAGACTGC